>NW_007231450.1:0-12143 GCF_000164805.1 Carlito syrichta | reverse complement strand
GGCACGAGGGACCCGGACCTGCAGGACCAGAGACGGACCGGAGGGGGCCCTGACTCGAGATCCACCCGCTCCCCCCGGGGGCTCCTCTGGCCCCACCAGAACGACTCCAGGGTCACGAGGGCCGTGCCCACCGCCTCCAGGAAGCACCAAGCCCCCCATGAGGGATCCGACTCACCTCCCCCACCAGCACACTGGGGATCAGTTGCAACATGAGTTTCGGTGGGAACAAACACACCACCCAACCCATAGCGAGGGGTGTGCAAACACTTGTTCACATCCCTGCTTTTATTTTGTTTGGGGATTTGCCTGGGCATGGGAACAGCTGAGCTGCTTCTGTGGCTGGTCACACAGGCAGCTAAGTAGGTGAAAGTGGCCACAGAGTGACCACCCCGCACCTGCCTGATATCCCAGGGTGGCAAGGGGAGAGGAGTTGTTTCATTCCTGGTCACAATGTTCACCAAGTGCCACAATGTTTGTTTTCAGCCACGATGGTCCCTACTAACTGCAATGTTTGCCAAGTGCCACCGTATTTGCTATTTGCCACAATGTTTGCTCCTTGCTACAATGTTTCCAAGTGCTATAACGATTGGTGTTTGCGACTTGCTGAAAAATTGCTGACTGTGTGGTGTCCTCTGGGTCCACTGTCATTCTGTCTTCCACCCCTGCTGTGGGATTGGGGAACCGATGTCAGCATGTGATGTTCCTGGTGCCTGCCATGCCGGGAGGTCCCTGTGACCCAGGGGCCTCACCCCCTACCCCATGGCGGGTGAAGCCTTGGCTCGGAGCAAAGTTTGGGGTACACAGCAGCATCCTCGGGGCCTGCTTGCAGCCAGAGGATGCGGGCCATGGGAACTGGTGAGTGTCATTACTTGTATCCATGAGATAATCGCAGGCAGACTTGTCAGCTTCTAGGTGGGACCTTCTCTGCTCCCACGGTACGGGTCCTGGTGGTCAGTGTCACCCGAGCCCCTAAAGACACTTTTCCACTCCGTCACCCTCATTTTCCATCAGCCCTTGAGCTCAGGCTTCCTGACTTCCTCCTGGCTCCCAGAGTGGTCCCACGCCCCGGCTTCCTGCATGCTTGACTGTGTGTCTCCTTCCTCCCCTCTGTTCCCTGCCCACCCCCCGCTTCCTATAGCTCTATCTCTCCCTCCCCCTCCCTCTTCTTCCCCTGCCTCCGTGTGACATCCGTATGCAAGAACGTCCAGGCGTGACCCTTAGAACCCCGCACCCGAGTGCTGCGAGTGTGCTTCCATCACGGCGGTGTCCTGGGAACCTCCCGGCCGCCTCCCTGAACTCAGCACACCCCTAAGGCAACTCCTCTCTCCTGCCACCAACATCCCCTTGCTTGGGGACTTGCTTGCCCCCAGGCCCATGCGCCCTCACCCACAGGACAGGCCACTCTCGCCCCGCAGGTGCCTGAGAGTCCCTCCTTGTCTCAGAATCATGGTGACTCCCCCAGGCCCAGACTCTGTCGCCGTCCCTGTGGCCCATCTGAAGCTGTATCCCTGCCACTCAGCTGTCACTTCCATTCTTCCCTCTCTCAGTCATTGTCACGGGGCCACAATGGCAGCCTTCACACAGCCCAAGCCTCCGCCCAGCCCTCCTGGGCCTCGCAGCTTCTGTGACTTCCAGCCGTGCCTAGAATACGTGCTGAGGACCTCTGTGGAGTCCGGGCTGGCTGGTGGGACCCGGGCCTCCCACGGAGGCTGAAGTTGCATAGGGTATGGAGTATGGCGTGATGGGCCCTTGGTGGTGTAAGACATAGCGACAGCAGGCCTGCCCATCCTGTCCACGTGGCATGGCTCCGTAAAGCCAGTGGACTCAAGCTGGGGGTTCATGGCCTGCTGGGTTGAACCTGGTCTGTCTCATTTGTGTCTGACGAGTCCGTCCTTCACCTCCTGTGAGATGATGTCAGGCGAGCCCCTGGGTTTGGCGTGCTCACCGTGTCCTGGCCGCCACACCACAGATAAACAATGTCCTCAGCCGGATGAGAAAAGCCCTCTTTCAGCCAAGGGCACGCCGTGTCAGGCCTGCCGATGGCCGGATGTGCCAAGAGCGTGTCGCAGACCAGACCCCGGCTGGTTATTCCACACTCTCTGACTTGCTTTCTTTTCTACTTCTTTAATTATGTTTTTATTTTTATGAAGGTGCTTGTCTTTCTTTCTTACAGTGTAATAAGTGAGAAACTTTGCTTTTAATTGATTTGATTTGATAGAGACAGGGTCTCGCTCTGCTGCCCAGGCTGGTCTCCAACTCCTGGCCTCAAGTGAGGCTTCTTGTCTGGGCCTCCCAAAGTGCTGGGGCTACAGGCGTGAGCCGCTGCTCCCAGCTTGTTTTGAGTTTTCTTTTTTCTTTTTAATAAATTGTTTCAACTAAATGAAAGGACAAAAGCAGGCTGATTTCTTTTAAGTTTTCTTTGATTGGGTAACTGCTTTAATTTGAAAAGAAACGCCTGGCCATGGCAACCAGGCAAACTAGATAGTGGTAAATAACTAAAAAGCGAAAGCTTTCCACAATCCCTTGTTCATTGCAATCTTGGCGCTATCTCGGTGTTAGCGCCTCTTGGCGTAAATCTCCACTGATGCAGATGTATATACAGACTTCTTTTTTATTTCTAAGATGGAAATATTTTAACATCGACGTAAGTATTTGCGTAATATTCCATCGTGAAGTCTGCTACAACGAGTTCAGCAACTGCCCTGTGGATGGATGGAAAGTCCTGTCCTGTCCACCACATCTGCTTTGTATCGTGTTGTTGTTTCCATGACACAGAATATGGCAGAAGAACTCCTTGTTTATGAATATCTTCGTGTTGAGATTACAATAAAGAGGAACATCCAGGTGGGGCACAGTGGCTCACTCTTGTAATTCTAGCCATTTAGGAGGCCAGGGCTGGAGGATTGCTTGAGCCTGGGAGTTTAAGAATGGCCTGGGCAACATTTTCACTACCAGAAAAACCCCAAAAAACTAAAGAAAAAGGCCTGGCTTGGTGACTCAACCTGTCATCCCAGCACCTTGGGAGGCCAAGGTGAACAGATTGCCTGAACCCGTCGGTTCAAGACCAGCCCAGGCAATGTTTTTGCTACAAAAAAATTAAAGAAAAAGGTAGCAGGACTTGGTGGCAAGCACCTGTAGTGCCAGCTACTTGGGGGACTAAGGTGGAAGGATCACCTGAGTCCAGGAGTTCAAGGCTGTAGTGAGTCATAATGGTGCCACTGTTCTCTTGCCTGGGTGACAGAGACCCCTGACTCAAAAGAAAAAAAAAAAGACGTAACCCAAGGCCGTCTTTGGCAACAACTCTTCCCAGCATCCCCCTCCCACCCAGGTGGGCCTGGCCCAGGCTGGTGAGGGGACACACCCACCGAGGGAAGGATGAGACAGCCGTGGCCTCATTGGAGGCTGGAGTTCTCTCTGGGCCATGCTGGGATCCACAGGCCACTGGACCCACAGCATCACGGGAACTGCAGGGTCAGCTGGGGCATGGCCTGGCTGCAGGGGCTTTGCCCCACATGCTCCCCTTGGTCTGATTTTTGTCCATCTGCTTCTCATGTCACAGGAAAGGCAGGCAAGGCCGGAAGCCCTGAACTCTGATCCTTTCAGTGGGACAGGAAGGCCAAATCCAAGCTGTCCCCGTATACCAGGTCAGACTTCAGACCCAACGAGGACCTGAGATGGGAGGGGTCGCCGGGCCCCGGGGGCACCCATCCCTGACCAGAACCCCCACATTTTCAGGGGGCTCCCACAAGCCCGAGTGCCCTCCAGGTCCTCCACTGACGCCCACGGTGTCCACGGCCAGGCTTGCCGGCTCAGCTCCCAGGACGGCCCATCAGGCGCACAGAGGGACCAGGCAGAGTGAGGGGCAGGCTGGCCCTGGAGGAAGGGACAGCTGGGGGCACGCGGACGCTCAGGGGCTGCACGCACGCGCATGTGTTGGGCCCTGGGGGCAGCTTCTGAGGCCAGGCCCCGGGTGTCCTGCACACTGAGTGCAAGGGACAGACTTGCAGGAAAAAAGCAGAGGCTTCCCGACTCCTTGGCTTTAAAGGCAGCCTGGAGACACCGGCCCAAAGCAAAGCTCTGTCCCCGAGGACAACCAGGCTGCATCTCCCAGGAAGCATGCCTCCTCCCGGCCTCCTTGAACCTGCCTCCCTGGGCGCCTTTACCAAAGGCTGGCTGTCTTTCCGCTGATCAACAGCACCACCTGCTGGCCAGTTGTGCGCAGGGGCCGCCGCCCGGCTGATTTCCCAGCCAGCAAGAAAGACTCTGGAACCCAGGGCCCCGCGCAGCCCTTTTGCTTTTCTGTATTTAAATCTCTGAGCCGAGGAAGGTGCCCACGTGGAGCTTGACCTTGAGGAGCTCAAGGTCCCGAGTGCAGTCCAAGGCCGCCTGCGCGTGACAGGCACCTGGCGAGATGGGGCCAGGTCTCTTCCCTCCTTCCCACGGCCAGGTGAGGATGGAGTGTTCATCGCCTCGGAAGGCCACAGCGAAGGGAGTGGTCTGTGAAGCAGACCCCAGATGTGCCGGCGCCTGGACCCTGGGCTTCCCGGGACCCAGGGCAGCGAGAGAGAAGTGTCCACCCTCCACAGATCACCCGGGCTCGGGCACTTTGTCCTTGCCGTTCTAAACGGCTGAGCCCATGGCCAGGACACAGGTGCAGAAGCTTGGGGGGACGTCACCTCCAACAGAGCTGGAGCACAGGCAAGAGAGAGGAAGGAGGGGCCCAGGAGAGGCCGAAGGCATCTTGGGGAAAGGAGGACCCCAGGTGGGAGCTCTGACACCGGTGGCCTTGGGCCCCAGCATCACAGTGGCCTTGTCCAGAGCGGCCCCATGGGGTGGGTGAGGCTGTGGGCGATGCCCTGGCCCAGGACTGCTCAGGGCAAGAGTTGCTGGCTGCCCTGGCAGCCACCCGCCCGCTCCCCACAGGGCATCCAAGTGACACAGGAGTGGCTGAAACGGTTAGGCAGGTGGGTCTCTGGCATCGAGGACCGGGCAGGCCAGGAGGGCTGTACAGGCACACTGTGGCGAACTGTGTGTCGCCTCTGCTGGACCACAACGCCCAGCTGTTTGGCCAAAGCCCAAGCTGGACGTTGCCATGAGGGCATTTCTAGGTGAGATGAGCATGTAAGTCAGCACACTTTGAGTCAAGCGGGCCACCCCTTGCGATGCGGGTGGGCCTCACCCAGTCAGTTGAGGGCCTTAAGAGAACAACAGGGAGTTTCCCCAAGAAGGAAGGAATTTTGCTGTTGGACTCAAGTACTGCAACATCAGCTCTGGCTGGAACGTCCAGCCTGCCAGTCCGCCCTGTGAACTGTGGACTTACCAGCCACTACCACAGCAAAAGTTGACTCCTCAAAAGAAACCTCTTGGCTGGGTGTGGTGGTTCAAGCCTGTCATCCCAGCACTTTGGGAGGATAAGGTGAGAGGATTGCCTGAGCCCGTGGGTTTCAGACCAGCCTGGACAACTTGGTGAGACCTTGTCGCTACGATAAAATCAAAAACTAGCCAGGTGCGGTAGCGTGCGTGTAGTTCCGGCTACTTGAAAAGCGAGGTGGAAGGATCGTTGGAGCCCAGCAGGTCGAGGCTGTGGTGACCAGGAGTGGCCACTGCACTCCAGTCTGGGCGACAGAGAGAGACTTGGACTAAAAAAAAAAAAGCAACCTCTTTCTATCTCTGTCTTCCTATATATGTGTGCATGAATATATATGAGTCTACAGATAGATATAAATAGATTGCTATATAGAAATCTATCAGTATCAATATGTAAATGTAAATATATTGATACATAATGATATACAGTGAATACTAGGTACATTAGGTTTTAATATCAGATGTATATTAATTTATAATATTTATACTTATATGATGCATATACTTACTATTTTTATACCTTTTATGTTCATTTATTATATGTTACAGTACAATATTATTGCTTACTATAAGCATTATATACATATTATATAATATCTGCATGCTACGTATGCTATTCGTATGTCGATATTAACACCACATTAAGGAATTTTTTTTCTTGAGTGGGAGTCTCACTCCATCCCCCAGGCTGGAGGGCAGGGACATGCTTATGGCCACTACAGCCTCTACCTGCTGGGCTCAGACGATCCTTCCGCCTCAGCCTTCCAAGTAGCTGGAACCACAGGTGCATGTCACCACACCAGGCAAGTTTTTGTGTTTTATTGTAGAGATGAGGTCTCACCAAGTTGCCCAGGCTGGTCTCGAACCCCCAGGCTCAGGCGATCCTCTCACCTCGGCTCCCAAAGGGCTGGGATGACAGCCTGGGCCACCACGCCTGGCCCACATTAAGGATAAATCCATCAATGTGCATAATACGGTAAGTGCAAATCTAAGCCTGCGTCTGGGACAGCAAAACAGGGCTGGGCACAGAGCTGGGGATGTGCCCTCTCGGCCAGGCATTCCTCATTGACAGCCTTGGCAAGGGCCGGGAGGGAGGTGGGCTCAGAGACTCCAGGGTCCGTGGATTTGTGTGTCCTTGGGACTCAGGTCCCTCCATCTAGCCACCTACACCCCAGCCTTCTTGCCACTGGCAGCTGCCTCCTGTCTCATGCAGACACACCCAGGAGCCGCGGTGGGTGGCGCGTGTGCCCATCTGACTCTGCGACTCGGTGGCCCTTCTCGGCGATGGGATCTCTGCTCATCTGCTGAGATGGGGACTGCTGTGTCCTGTGCCCAGCTCCGTGCCCAGGCACCGTATCACAACAAGGGCTCACACGGGTCATGTTTCCTCCTCACTTGTCTCCCAAGGTTCTGCTGATCGTTTGCTGTTTGTTGCTTTTGTTGATTTGCTCGGGGCAGGCTCACACTCTGTCGCCCAGGCTGGAGTACAGTGGGGCCCTCACAGCTCACCGCAGCCTCGACCTCCCAAGCTCAGGCGAGCCTCCTGCCTCAGCCTCTCCAGTAGCTGGCACTAAAGGTGTGCGCCACCACACCCGGCTAATTCTTTTGAGTTTTTTTGTGGAGGCAAGTTCTCACTATGTTGTCCAGGCTGCGCTCAAACTCCTGGCTCAAGCAGTCCTCCCATCTCAGCCTCCCAAAGTGCTGAGATTACAGGCGTGAGCCACAGCGCCTGACGGATCACTTGTATTTTAAAACCGGCTTGATGTTTTGTTCTTAGTGCGAATGAAATGACTGGCTGCCTTTCTCCTGCTTTCCACCTGGTATCTCCTCTGTTGTCCCTGGAGTCTGGAGGGGGAACGTGTCTCGGGACCCAAACCCCAGCCCTCCTGACCCCACAATCCATGCTGAACAGTGGCGGGAGCTTCCGTCCAGGGAGTGGCACCCGTCCCATCACTGTTCAAGCTAGGGAGGAGCACAGGCCCAGGTGGAGGGGAGTGCAGGGTGGGACCCCTCCCTGGGGTGAGGGGAGCATGCAGGGCTGGCCAGGATGACACCGTCACGCAGTCCTGGGGACAGGAAACAGGGTTGTGCAAATGGCCACAGCCACCACGGCCCGAGTCCTCTGGTTACAGCTGTAAACTGAGGCAGCTTCCAGCTAACTCTCTCTAAGCCTGGAGCCCCAGGTAAACACCGGAGGCATCAGATCCACTCGGCTTATCGTCCTCCCACAGCGTCAGGCTCTCAGGACTGAGGAGGACACTCAGAAACTAGAAGCAGCCCAATCCCCAAGCCAGGAGAGCACCCACTTCTTCCCAGGACTCTCCAGTCCGCCTGCTCGGCCGGCCTGCGCCCTCTGGCGGTGGACGTGGAGTATGGCCACCTCTGCCCTCAGTGACAATCTCTGCCTATCTGCTTTCGGCAGGGCTGGAGGGGTCAGCCGGTGTCTTCCTGAAGGCCTCCAGCTGGAAGATGGCCACGAGCGATGCTTCAACATTCAAACACCGGAAGCTGGGCCCTCCGGTCTCCCGTGGGAAGCCTGGCCCCTCAGCAGCCCGGCCCTGACGTGAAGTCCCACGGGGGGTGCTCACGTGTCCCTGGGACGTGGTTCTGTGCCAGGGCTCTGGGGACTCAGGCGGGAGCCATGGGGTTGTGCGTGTGACAGCCAGATCTTTTCCGTTTCTCGTCACGCCTCCTTCTCGTAATTTAAAAAAATAAACACAAGAGCTCAGAGTTATCAGGGGTCAAAGGCATGAAGTTACAAAGCCAGGAAATTGCCACCTCTTTCCCCTGGTGAAAAACCCCATTTTAGTAATTCCCACGGATAAAGTTTGCCTTACTGATGCAAGAAAGAAAGAAAGAAAGAAAGAAAGAAAGAAAGAAAGAAAGAAAGAAAGAAAGAAAGAAAGAAAGAAAGAAAGAAAAGAAAAGAAAAGAAAAAACAAATTTGTGATATTTCCATTTACAAACTTTATTTTCCTTTGGACAGGTTCACGCTCTGCCACCCAGGCTGGAGCACAGTGGTGCATCATAGTTCACTGCAGCCTCGACCTCCTGGGTTCAGGTGACCTCCTGTCTCAGTCTCCTGAGAAGCTGGGACTACAGGCATGCACCATTGTGCCCAGGTGTTTGGGTTTTTTGTTTGTTTGTTTGTTTGTTTGTTTTTATAGAGGCGAGGTCTTGCTATGTTGCCCTGGCTGGTCTCAAACTCCTGGACACAAGCAATGCTCCCGCCTCAGCCTCCCAAAATGCTGGGATTACAGGTGTGAGCCACCACGCCCAGCCATAAAACATCATTTTAAAGAGCAAATGTGACGGGTACTTGGTCGTAGGCCAGGGGAAGTGAGGGTCAGTTGGAAGCTCAAACTTCACCTGCATGTAACCTCAACCTCTTTGTCTCCCCCTCAAAGGAGACTGTCGGGAATCCTGACCTGTACCCCATATCTCTAAAATAAAAAATAAAAAAGAGAAAATGCTATTTAGAAATAGCCCCCTTTCACCAAAGAAGCAGGAAAACTCATTTTCAGGCGTGAGAAATATTTCCCATTGGCATCAGAGTTGGCAGAAGAGAATGAGAACGACTTGCAAGTCCTGGGACTCCAATTCCTCCACTCTCAGCGAGAAGAGGTGCCTCCTCCCATGACCAGGACGCGTCTCCCTGCACCAGTGAGCACCTGCCCAAACCAGGCCTCACGCAGGACCGCGTGGCGTCTCAGGAAATGTCAAGAGCTTCTTAACACGGCCTGCAGTGACCGCCTCCCTGAATGGCCAGTCGCACCTACAAGTAGCAGCTGAGTCTGACTGGCTCTCGGAATAAGCTGGATTGTAACTATTTTCACTCAAGACAATTTTCTTTTTGAGTTGGAGTCTCACTCTGTCGCCCAGGCTGGAGTGCCATAGCACACTCACTCACGGCCACCCCAGCCTCGACCTGCTGGGCCCCAGCGATCCTCTTGCCTCAGCCTTCCAAGTAGCCAGAACTACAGATGTGCACGACCACGCCCAGCTAATTTTTTATTTACTGTAGAGATGAGGTCTCGCCAAGTTGCCCGAGCTGGTCTTGAACCCGTGCACTCAGGCCATCCACTCGCCTCGGCCTCCCAAAGTGCTAGGATGACAGGCTGAACCACCGAGCCATTGGCAGGTGGGGGAAAGAAGCCAGGGAGGAGAGAGACATTGGAAGTGTAGAGAGAAACAAGGAGAGAGACATTGGGCTGAGGGAGGGAGACGAGAAGCAGAGAGACGTTGGGTGGAGTGAAGGGAGACAGAGGAGAGAGATATTGAAAGGAGGGAGGAGACAAGGCAGAGAGACATCAGAGCTGGTGGAGGGCGTGGGGGCACAGGGAGATGACCCTGTGCCCTCAGAGCAAGTGCGAAGCTGCGCCCCGCAGGAGGCCACTGTGGTGCTCGTGGCCACGCTTGCTGAGAGTGTCCAGGACTAGATCCTGGCATTCAGAGAGACCACGGGTTGGTCAAACGCTGACAGGAGGGACAGCTCCCAGGACCCCCAAGTAGGAGTTGCCTCCTCCAGGCCTCTGTGGGCCATTTGGGTCTTGAACGAGGGGAGCAGGCAGGGGGAGTTTGCCAGAAGTGGGCGATGAGCCAGAGGGGGTGCCCAGTCTACTTAGGGAGCCCTGGGGTAGAGGGACCACCCCAGGCCCAGCAAGGAGCTGGACAGCCTGGGCACTGGCCTCCGTCAATCTAGCTGTGCTTGGGCCAGTTCCTCAGGCCTTGCACTGGCTGCAAATGGGAACAGAGCATGGACTGGCAGCCCCCACAGGAGGCATTGTGGAGGGTGGAACAGGTAGAGGGGCAGGTGGGGAGGGGGTGATCGGGTGTGGAGTCCCCTGTACCCACGGGGCCTTTATATCCTGCCTGGTCAGGCACGAGGCTGGACACGCGGGTTCTTCCTGGTTCCTGTTGGTGCCACCTCCCAGGAGGCAAACTCTGAGTATTTTAAGGACTTCAGTCCTCACGTCTTGACTGTGTTTATGGAAACCCTCCTGTGTCCACCTTCTTTCCTGGCTCCCTCTCCCAGACTCCGGGCTTCTCTCTCCGATTTGCCCAGGGCTCCTGGTCGCCACCAGGACAGGACTCCTGGCCCTGCAGGTCCCTGAACGTCTGATGTCCCCACAACGTGTGTGGGATAGACGCAGCAGGACGAGCTTGGGCGGGAGCAGTCGTGTCCGCTGGGGGCAGGAGGGTTGATCCTGCAGTCAGGCCAGCCCCGGGCCTCTCTGGCATCCATGAGATGGCTGGAGAGTTGACGGGTGAGCCTCACCAGGGAATGCCAGGTCCGGGCTCTCTCTGGGTTGGAGAGAGTGTCCCTCCCACCTGGGCGTGTTCCAGCTGTGATGGCTCCGGGCCAGACGTGTTCTCCCCGGGAGCCAGCATTGTGTCCTCCATCTCAAACCCTGTGTGCCAGCTCCCTGGCCTCACCGGTGGGAAC
Source organism: Carlito syrichta (assembly GCF_000164805.1). Classification (NCBI taxonomy): domain Eukaryota; kingdom Metazoa; phylum Chordata; class Mammalia; order Primates; family Tarsiidae; genus Carlito; species Carlito syrichta. The sequence continues at coordinate 1,330 of NW_007231450.1, read as the reverse complement.
TGGCAGCGGGGTCCATGGAGGGGGATCTCTCCTCGGGGTCCCGGCCTTCCTGTGCTCGGGGAGTCCTGGGTCTGAGGCCTAGCTCCACTCTGGGAAGGGATTGAGGCCTGAGACCTGACTTGAGCTCACTAGACCTGCAGCCTTCCTGTTGGGCGGAGCACGTGAGAACTTAGTGGGCGGCCCCCACCCTCTTCCCCCACTCCCCACCCCACAGGGCCCTGGGAGCCTGGCGGATCTGGTCCCTTCTCTGGCCTGTGGTCCTCGATGGGTCTATACCCAGGGGCTGGGGCAACCACCTGTGTCCAGTCTTCTGTTGCCCTGGGACCCACTGCACCACTGCGTGTGGAATCCCATGTGCACAGGAACCGTTCCCACTGGGGTTCTGACCCACAGGGAAGAGGGACTGCGGGGTCTTCCAGGAGGTGGGGGTACCCCTCACAAATTCAATCTTCAGCGCCAGGGAGGTCTGTCCTCTGGACCCCCAGGGTGGGAGACCCGAACTTGCACTATGAACTGGGCTTCTTTCCGGCTCTCCCGAGCCCTTCTCTGTGGTGGAGCCCAGCACCCCTAGTGGTTCCCCTTCCTTGCCACAGGCCACCTTGGGTCCATGCTTCACCCAGCCAGCCCCAAACACCACAGAGCCCTTTCTAAGTCCCGGCCCAGAGTCCTGAGCCAGAATCTCTGCCACAGCCAGGTCAGCGCATGTCATCAGGCCCAGCTTCCAGCCCTTTCATCGAGATCCCACACCCGGAAGGTCGAGTTCAACACAGATTCCCCAGATTTCAGTCTAAGTTGGAAAATCATGTGGCTCTTCTGAATGACAGTGACCCTTCCTGTGGGTCACACCTGGTTCCTCTCCCCTCAGGGCATCCTGGGACGTGAGCCTGGTTCTGGGTCTACAAGCAAAGGGAGGGGGTGGGGACAACGGCAAGACCCCCACATCCGGCAAGACCCCCACATCGGGGAGGCCGTCAGGGAATGCTCGGAGCTGGAGGGTGTCACAGCCCCCTCCTGCTTCCAGGATCCCACCCCTCTTTCATGCCCTGATGTGAAGACCCTGCGGGCCTGGGGGTCGATTTGGCATGACTCCAGCCACCTGCAGCGTGAGACTTGGATGTGATGTCCAGAAACCCCATCCTGGTGGCTGCAGGACACAGGGTCTCTCTCAGGAAGTTGTGGGGGTTTTAGCTACTTTGACCTAGGCTGGGGGTCTGAGGCCCTGAGCTCAGAATGTTCCCTCCCCGGGCTCCAGGTAGGTAGAAGCAGCCATCCCTTATTCCGACGGAGATGCTCTAAGGCGCGAATACCTGCCGGCCCGGAGAAGCCTCCT
>NW_007231449.1:204105-210840 GCF_000164805.1 Carlito syrichta | reverse complement strand
CCAGGCGGGTCTCGAACCCGCAGGCTCAGGCAATCCACTCACCTCAGCCTCCTAAAGACGTGGGATTACAGGCTGAGCCACCGAGCCCAGCTTATATTATATGTTATATAAAAAATTATATATGAAGCTTTAAATAGAAAACTTGAGACAATAAAACACCTAAGGGGAAAAAAACTACAAGTCTAGGCAAATATCTCCTGACTAAGACCTCAAAAGCACAGGCAACCACCACAAAAATAGACAAATTTGACTATATTATACTAAAAGACTTCAGCACAGCAAAAGAAACACTTAACAGAGTGAACTTTATATATAAAGCATAAAGTATAAAGACCAACAATACAGTAAAACACATCAATTTAAGAAACACAGATAACTTTACTTGTGAAGTCCCTTGTGTAATCCTTTCAAATTCTTGATCCAGTTTCTTTTTTCTCTTCTAGTTAACCACTTTATAAATTCTTTTGTTTATCATCCTGACTCTTCTGAATACGTGTACCATATGCATTATACTCCAAATGATATATTGTTTAGTTGTTTATGATTGAGTATTATGTAAAGGAAATCATACAAGATCCCTGGCTTGCCCTTTTACTTGTCACCATGTTATGAATTAAATCATGCTGTTGTGTTTAATCAAAGTGAATTTGTTTTTGCTGCTACACAATAATCCACATCAGAGTTTGTCTATTCTTCTGTTGATGGTTATTTGGGTAGTGTCCAGATAGTTGCATGTGTAACAGTGTCACTATGAACATCCTTGTAACTAGTCTCCAGAGACACATTTAAAATAAAAGTAGCCGGGCTCGTGGCTCAGCCTGTAATCCTGTGCTTTGGGAGGCTGAGGTGAGTGTATTGCCTGAGCCCGCGGGTTCGAGACCCACCTGGGCAACTTGGCGAGATCTCATCTCTACAATAAAATTTTAAAAATTAGCCGGGCGTGGTAGCGTACGCCTGTAGTTCCAGCTACTTGGAAGGCTGAGGCGGAAGGATCGCCGGAGCCCAGCAGGTCAAGGTTGCGGTGGCCGGGAGCAACTACTGCACTCCATCCTGGGCAACAGAGTGAGACTCCAACTCAAAAATAAATAAATAAAATAAAATAAAAGTATTCAACTAAGTTATTATGTAAGAAGTTCAGTCAAAAATAAGGTAAAGTTTAATTTCCTTTACTGAGGCTCTTTTAAAGCACTTCCTCACATTAGAGTTGCTTTTCCCAGTATTTTAACGCCATTAAGTAAGAGTCCTTTTTCCCTTAGTAATACCTGAGAGTGCACAGCCAATGTGCTTTCATGAGTTCTTATATTTCGCGTGTTCTTATATTTCATGTTTCCACCACTAACATACTCCCATATGCTTAAAATGCTCTTTCAATTTTGGGTCAAAATAACCCTTTCTTTTTCATTAAAAAAATATGTTCAATGAAAAAATATTGAAGATCTAGGAAAGTATAAAAATTTAAAGCAAAATACTAGCTCATGTATATAAATACAAATGTTGTATAAATATAAATATACATACAAATAAAATGAATGTAAGAGGAGGGACCAAAAAGAACCCCAGAATTTTCTTTTGAAGGATGGTATCCTTGTATACTAAGAATTTGTTCTTCCAGAGCAAACAGCCAACCAAAGTTTTTATCTGAAAATTTTGTTAAGATTGCATCACAATTCACAGAAGAAACATCCCGAGTCATGGCAAACAGGTGACTGGTTCTTCCATCATAACAACACATACCTGCCTACACCACGCTGAGTGTTCAGCAGTTTTTGACCCCAAACAGCATGACATCTGTATCCTACCTTCCCTATTCACCTTATCTTGCCCTGGGCAACTTATTTTTGTTTTCTCACATAAAAAAAAGTCCTCAAAGGGAAATGCTTTGTTAATGTGAAAGAAATAAAAAATGGCAGAAGCACTAAGAGACATCAAAATTGATAAGTTTTGATTTGAGACTTGGAAAAAGCATTACAATAGAAGTGTTGCATCAAGTGGAGAGCACTTTGAAGGCAAGTGACGTTTAAACATGTAAGAATAAATACATAATTTTAAAAAATAAATTCAAGTTTTTAGGGGTCCCCCTTGTATATATTAATTCTTGGCACTGTACTGACTGGGTCAAAACTTCTTTAATGACAAACTCTACTGGCTATGGAGCCCTGTGTTGCTTTTGTACCACTGTTGTAACAAATTATCATCAATGTAGGGTCTTAAAATAATGCAAACATATTATTTTATAATGCCTCAGGTAAGAAGTGGGTCAGCATGGCTGCATTCCTTCTGGAGACTCTAAGATAGAGTCTGTTTCCTTGCCTTCTCCAGTGTTGAAAGGCTGTGGCATTTTTTGGCTTATAGCACTTTCATCTTCAAAGCAAATAGGGTAGCATCTTTCAATCTCCATTTGTCTCTGACAGTCCTGCTTTCTTCTTAAAAGGACTCATAATTACATTGTTGCTAGTTTGGTAACCCAGGCTCATCTTTTCTATCTCAAGCTTCTTGTCTTGATTGCCTCTGCAAATTCCTTTTGCTTTGTAAAGTAACATATTCACAAGTCCCAATATTAAGGCATAGACATCTTTGGTTGGGGCATCATTATTCAGATCAACATTAATAACCTTGGGAACAATCCTGTGTCTGAGTAGGGAAAGATCATGAATGACCTAAAAGCTAAAAATCTAGTCTTTTGCTTAAACTGTTCTCTACACTTGTAGCCAACAAAACAGACGTCCTTACAAATCTGTATATACTGAATGAGTTGGTTTCTGTGTGGTATCTCTTAGCCTTTGGAAGGGGATTCTAATGATAATACTGTTATATTCTTTAGAGTCCATAATCATATCTAATTTACTCTATTTTTGACTTTCTATAAGAAAAGGGCGACCTTACTTGATAAACTTAAGATGATTGGGATGCAGTTCTTGCTCAGATGAGCAAACCTTTGGCACAAAACCCATACAATTTTGTTTATGTCATCTGTGGTTTACATATACCAAACACTTGTATCCATATGTATTTTGCAGTTAGAAAACTCCGTCTTTAAAAATGTTCATAGTAGCTTTATTCATAAGACCCCCAAAATGAAAATGACCCAAATGCTCTTCAACACTAGAATGGAGAAATACAATATTACTTTATTATATATATACACTTGTATTATTTCATTTACTAAAATAGTTTATTTTAGTTTAAATCTACTATTTAGTGTACATTATTTTGGTGTGTGTACACATACAAGTATACTAAAATAATGAAAATGAATGAACTCCTGATACACCGAACTAAAATGAATCTCACAGACATCATGTCGAGCAAAGGAAGTTAGACACCAATGTGTGCAGACTGCTTAGTGCCATGATAAAGGGTTCTAGAATGAGCTGAACTAACCTATGATGATAAATGCAGAACAGAGGTTACCTCAGGCATGAGCATGGGGAAGGGAACAGACTGGGCAGGGTATGGGATTTTGTTATTTTTTTAATTTTTATTTTAAAGATGTGTGGTACAATTCAGGGTTAGGTACATAAGTGGTCATCGTACAGGTGAAGTTTGGGCCTCTCACTGGTCCTCAGTTCGTCTGGTTTGGGATCAGGTACACTTGTTAATGTTATGTACCCCCTCTCTCTATCTCCCCTGGCAGTGCCCTGATACTGCCAATCCCTTTTATGTAGTATTATGATAAATATTCAGGGTCTACTTAAGAGTGAGAACATGTGGAACTCAGTTCTTTGTTTCTGTGATAGATCACTGAGTGTGATAGACTCTAAATCTATCCATGTTGCAGTGAAGTCCATAATGTTGTCCTTTTTAAAGGCTGTTTAATATTCCATTGTGTATATGTACCATATTTTTTTAGATCCAGTCCACTTTTTGTGGGCTGCATGGTTGGTTCCGTGAGAAAACTCCATTGTTTAAAAGTTTTTTAAAAAAGCATTGGCAAAGCTTGCAGGCTTTTGATCTCATTGCCTTAATGATAGTGAAGCATATCTGTTGTCAGCAAAACATGTCCTCATACTTGGGAAAATTTAAAAAGCAAATATTTTAACCTCTTGCTACTTAGGTCAGGTCAGAGTCAATGTACTTTTTTGTGCTGTAAGGTGCTAAATGATTTATTTTTAAAACAAAGAAAAAATATTATCTCAATTAGGATGTCTAAAGTAGCTTCTGATGTATTAATAAACAAAGTCAAATGGTCTTCTTCTATATGTTTACCCATCCCAGAGTCAATCACTCAGCTGAAAGTATTATAGTAGCTTGGGCTGATTAAGACATTTAGTTAAAGAGGCATATTGTTATCACAATGTTTGCTTAAGTGAATAATTTAAAAAATCTTTCATAAACATTAGTATAAATATGGACAACTGTGGCAGAAAAGAATAAAATAATGCTTACAAAATATTTGGTAATTAGCTCCAAATTTTTTGATATTGTAATGAACAAAAATTCAGAAGGACTAACCTTTAACAAATAAGTCACTGATAAAATACAAGCAAAGTATGATAAGATATGATCAAATAAGTCACCAATAAAACATAACCAGGTTGAAAGAGTAACTGGAATTGCCAGACAGTATGCTGTAATCTGAATCTTATTGAAGTTACTGTTTGTTTTGTTTTTAACAAGACGCCATAAATTCCCTTTTCCTGACACTTCCTCTTTAAATATAGCTAAGTGTTCTAGAAATAATTCAACAGGCAATCATAAATAGACTTAGAACTCTGAAGATGATGAACCAACGGCCCTGAGTTCCCTTGGTTCTCTTTTTAGTACCCATGTAACTCAAAATGGGTACCTAAGAGGCTTGTGATCTGGAAACACCACCAGGTGTAGACCAAAACAAAACAAAACAAAACAAAAACTCTACTTTCTTTGGTTTAAGGGCCTAGAAGGAGACAGCTCAGCAGAAACCTAGCTGGAAGATCTGCTCCCTGATCCCCTCTAGGGCACATGGGTCCCAATTGGCTGTAGCAGCAGTAGCAGCGGCAGCAGGAAAGGAGCCAGGACAGAGATCCATTCTTTGCCCAAAACGTGTGCAGTGAGAGACATGATTTACTGCAGGGGAAGCAGAATAGAATAGGGACAAACTTCCCAGCAACAGACTCTGTTCAGAGATATAATCCTTGCCCCACCCCTAAAGAACCATCAGGCCTCATCTGCAGGAACCTGCACCAGCATCCTTGGTATCTCCCAGCACTCCACCTTTGACTTTATGGCACAAAACCTCTTGAGACTTTGATTTTAAAAAGTGATAAAGTTAGGTATCGTTAGAAGCATTTAGTAACGACAGAGAGAAAATTTACAGACTTTTAAGGCAGAAGAGAAATACTAAAATGTTTACATAGAAAAATTATTTAAGTGCAAAACGATAAAGTTAGATGAGATTAAATCATAATCTTTATTTACAATGCTATTTAGAATCAAAATGCATTGTATTATGTTAGACAATGTCATCTTAGAAAAAGAATCATCCATAAGAGAGCTCCTGATGAAAAGAGAGAAGCTTGAATCCCTTATTCTTAAAGTAAAAACAAGTACTCTAAACCAAGAAAGAGAAAGCAGTAAAGGAAAAGATTCATTTGATACACGTAGGTGAATTTCATTTAGCCCTAAGGAAATTAATTAGCAGAAGGAACACATGCACATGCATGTTTTGAATCAGCAGTGTAGCCTTTACTTTAAACAAAATATTAATAACCAGTTTAATACTGAGATACAAAAAAATAGAAGACATGTTGCTGAAAGAAAACGGCAGAGTAGATATAAGTCTGTTTGTGCAGTTTGTGCACAACACAAGAGCCTTGAAGAAGAGACAAGTGAGGATGAAATTTAGTCCATAAACCACGTACCAAGCCTTGTGCTTTGGTACAAAACTGCATCTACCAGAGAGGGAGCATTTCTACATATTGCAGCATCACTTTCACCAAACCATGCCCTTGTAGGGCTGTGTCTACCAGAAAGATAGCTTTTTCTCATTTTTACAAAGTCACTGTACAGACTAGTGATAGGCCTGGGAAAAAATATGCAAAATGAACACTCAGAATTGACAAAATTAATAAAAAAGAAAGTATCCTTGTTCAAAGGCATGTATCAGTCATAGTATTTGGAAAAATGAGAGTTAAGCAGAAAAATACTGGTCATGCTCACTGTCTTGTCTAAAACCCTTGAGAAAGCTTTGGTCAGTCACTTGGAATCTTTGCAGCGCTGTCAGCAACACTTTTTGAATGCTCTGAGCCAAATGCCATTAGTCATTATATTTATTAAACATCTTTTATTCTGATAAAATGTTTTACAAGCACAATTTTGATTCTGTTGTGTCTATGCTTGAATGGAACATCCACCACAATCCACCTGGTCCTTTATCTTTATAGAAAGAATTCTTGGCTGCTTGAACAAAAGTAAAAAGTGTAGGCATGGGTCATTGTCATGTTAAAGGATAGAACTTCAAAAATGAAGATTTAAGGAAGACTGAATTAATTACCATGAGAAAAATTATGAAGCTGCTTATGGCTGAAGGAATTTTGACTTAGAAAATCTGGAGATATAGACTATTTGAACTTCCTTCCCGCCTGCCTGCCTGCCTGCCTGTCTTCCTTTCTTCCTTCCTTCCTCCCTCTCTCCCTCCCCCTTCCTCCCCCCCACTTCTTCAGTCCTTCTCTCTTTTCCTCTGGCTGTTCTGAGGAGTTAAGGAACATATTATTTTTTTTTTGTTTGTTTGTTTTTTTTTTTTTTTTTTTTGGGGGG
>NW_007231449.1:189716-203955 GCF_000164805.1 Carlito syrichta | reverse complement strand
TTTTTTGATTTATTGTAGAGATGAGGTCTCGCTGCCCAGGCGGGTCTCGAACCCGCGGGCTCAGGCAATCCACTCACCTCAGCCTCCCAAAGGCGCGGGATTACAGGCTGAGCCACCGAGCCCGGCAGGAACATATCATTGTTTGGTACCCTTGAGAGACTTGGATATAAAATTGCAAAATTAAAAAAATAATAATTTTTTCCAATAATCTTTTTATTAGGGTATAATTCAACAAAATGCCCAGGTTTTAAGAGTACAGGTTAATGAGTTTTAACAAAGGTATATATCCCTGTGTAACCACCACGTAAATCAAGATAAAGAAAATTTCCATTCATCTCAGATATTTTCAACTTGCCCAATTCCTATAAACTCCTATGGAAATATCCAGCGTTCTGATTTATATAACTAAATTCTGCCTTTTCTAGAGCTTTACAGACATGTAATTGCACAGTAGGTAGTCTACTGTTTTTCTCATACATACTCCTTTATATATAGCAGTATTCATTTCTTCTGATAGCCAAGGACATTGCATTACACGAATATACCATTTCAGGTTTCAGATCAATTAGATTAAAAATGCTATGAATATTCTTATATAAATCCTTTGGTAGAAATACATATCCATTACTCTGGGAAAATAACTGACAGTATAATTGCTGAGTCATTAAATAATTATAAGTTTAATTTTACAAAAATATGCCAAGTGATTTACATTAGTACTAAACATTTTGTGTCATCGCCCACCATGTATGAGAGACCCACAGTTTCTCCTCATCCTTGCTAAGACTGGGCTTTGTCAGTCTTTCACAATGTAAACATTTTAGTGGGTATATAATGATATCTCAATCATTTTTTATTTGGATTTTCCTTATGACTAGTGATGATGAAAGTGCCTTTTCCTGGGCTTATTGGTCATTAATATATTTTATTTTGTGAAGTTGCTGTTCATGATTTGCTCATTTTAATGTTAAAATGTTTACTTTTTATTAGGGACTTGTAGGAGCTATAAAATCAACCTATTTTGCACACAAACCTTTGTCAGATATATGTATTGAGTATATTTTCTCAGTCTTGTGGCTTGACTTTTCATTTTCTTGATGATCTTTTAATGAGCAAAACAATTTAATCTTGAGAAAGACTAATTTATCAGTTATTTTGATTCATGTTTTTATTGCTTTTTAATATCCTGCATAATATATATTTTCTTACACTCGGTAGCAAAGATACTTTTCCTTGTAAAAAAAAAGAGGAGGGGTATATTTGTTTATGTTTAGGCTCATGATCTATCTCAAACTACTTTTTTCAATGGCATAAAGTAGGTGTCTAGGTTTATCTTTTCCCACACATTGTGTAGTTATTTTAGAATCTTTTGATGACACGATTTCCTTTTCCACATTGAATCTTCCAATACATTCATATTATATCTCGATTTATTTCAAACTTATTCAATAGTATTTACTTGTTCTTTCTACAATCTAATAGTTCTAAATGTAGAGGTCCTGCATGGAATTTGTTAAATCAATTCTTAAGTATTATTTGTTTTGGGTGTCATTGTAAATATGTTAAATTCATTTTTCAAATGTATGCTGCTGATATATAGAAATATATTTAGTATCCCTTTATTGATCAGGATCCTTTGACCTTCCTAAATCATTTGATCAATTTTTCAGTATAGTTATTTTGCAGATTTATTAGGACTATTTTATGTGATTGAGAATTGCATATATGTTCATATGCTTTTTCCTTTGATTTTCATATCATTTGCTTCTTCTTTTCCTTACCTTTTAGATCTGACTAGGATGTCTAGTACTCCATCGAATACAAATTTTAGAGTAAAATATTCTTAACTTCTTGATCTCAGTGTTATATTAAATACAGGGTTTTTATTTATTTGCTGACTTTTTTAAAACTGATTTTTACTGATTAACTTTTTACACGATAACTCCAACTTGCATTCTGGAATAAAACCCACTTGTCAGGAGTTATTAGCCTTTATTTATGTTGTCAGATTTGATTTTCAAATATTTTGTTAAGTATTTTTTTGTAACAATGTTCATGAAGGGTGTCTTCTATAATTTTCTCTTCTGGTCAATTCCTTGTCAAACTTTGATATTAGGGTCTTACTGTTCTTTAAGGCAGCTAAAGGATATTCTCTGATCTATTATTTTATAAAATATTTTGTGAAAGATAGGTATTTTTCATAAATATGTCATAAACATCAACAATAAAACAACCTGTCCTGGAAGATATTTTGTGGAAAGTTTTGAATTACAAATTTAATTTTATTGATAGATATGGGAGTATTCAGATGTTGTATATAATCTCATGTGAGTTTCAGTAATTGTCTTGCAATACGTTTGTCCATTTTAATCTGTCATCAAATTATTAGCACAATGCTATCCATAATATTCTCTTAAAATAAATCCAATATCATGAAAAATATTAGTGTTATCTCTTCTTATTTTAATATTGGTATTATGTGTTTTCTCTCTTCATCTTCTACCATTCTAGCTAAAGGTTTATCCTTTTGTTAATCTTTTACGAATTGATGTTTGGCTTATTGATTTTCTCTTTTTTTCTGTTTCATGCTGTATTATTAATTTATATTTCTATTTTTAAATTAACATTTGCATTTAATTTTTTTTCTTCTTTATTTTTAACTAAGATGATTGGTCACATAATATATCTAAAATCTTTTATGAAACAATGGGTACACAGGGATATACAGAGTGGGATAATGGACATTGGAGACTACAGAAGGTGGGAGGGTACAAGAGTGAGAACATTGCCTATTGAGTACAACATTGACTACTCATGTGACGGATACACTAAAAGCCCAGAATTCACTATTAAGCAATATATGCATGCTATAAATTGGCACTAGTATCTCTAAATATAAAAAATAAAATAATCTTAAATAAAATTAGCATATGGTTAGAGATTACGTATTGGTTATAAGTAATCATGGTTTCTATCATCGTTGTATAAGACTTAGAAAATATTACCATGGATTTCTGTTTTCATGAATTTAATCTTTTTCCAACTTAAAACTTTGGACTTTTTAAGAATCCTATCCAGTGTTTAGAAATTGTGTTCATCCTCTATTTAATGCTCAAAAATGCTGTTTATTTGTCTAATTGATTAGTCAAACTTTCTAATATAGTTATTTATACTAAAAAAAAAATATTTTGAATAAAAGCACTTGAACAAAAGTTACCTTTAAGAAAACATTTGCTGCATTTACAAACTGAAATCTTGGGTTTCCATTTTCATTAATTTTTAAATATTGGGAATTTTTGGCCTTGGTATGTGTTATCTAGAAATATGCTTCTCAAATATTTGTTTTCTACGTATTTTAGGTAAAATTTTCTAACGATTCCATGTAGTCAAAAAACCCACATCTTACTATATATAGATAAGATAGATATCTCTTCATATGTATATTAATAAATATCTTATTCACAGGCAATAATATATATATAATACATACTATACTAACAGTGTGTGTGTATATATACATACACACATATATATGTAAACATATATAGGTGTATAGATTTACTTTATTATAGCACATATCTTAATGAATATTCTGATGTTATTAAGTGGAATATTCTATAAAATATTAATTGTATTAATTGTGCCAGGTTGCTTGAGAGTATTAAATTTTTTATGTTTTTTCATTTTTTATCAATTACTAAAAGGAGAATGTTAATAACTTCAACCATAATTGAAAATTTTTCTATGTCTACCTTTAGTCCTCTAAGATTCTGCTTCAAGTATTTTTGAAACTCTACTATTTTGTACATGCGCATTTAGGATGATTTTTATCTAGTTGATAAACTGATACTCTACCTATCATATCACTTATCATATAGTTTACTTTTCTGCTGTATTGTATTCACATCAGTGTTGATATGCTTAGTTGTATTCTGCTGTATTGTATTCACATCAATGTTGATATGTTTAGTTCACTTTTACAGTCTCTACTTTTTTATTGGACTGATTTTTCCTTTCCTATTTAATGTAATTATTTGATACGGTTAAGTTTAAGTTTACCACCTTGCTATTTGTTTTCTACATGGATTGACTATTTTACTAGTTCATTATATCTTGTTCACTGGATTTTTTACAGATCTTTTTGTATTTTAATGATGGCTCTAGTAGTTATATTATAAATCCTTTACTTATCACAGTCTACCATGCACTAATCTTATGTCAACATACATGAAAATATTAAAAGAACTTTAAATTATTTTATATTATTCTAAAACATTATGTTATTATGTTATATAGATAAACTTTATAAAACAACACATTCTTTATTATTTTAAAAAGTAGATAAACCTTTAGACAATTTAACAAAAGAAAACCTTATATTTACGATATTTGCTTTTATAATACTTTCCACTTTTCTTTAGGTCAAAATTTTATCTAAATTATTTCTCTTCAGCCTGAAAGTACTATTTTTCTATTACTTTCAATATGTGGACTGTTGGCAATATACTTTCTCAGTATTTCTTTATCTGAATATACCCAAAATTAATTTTCTCTGGATTCAAAATTATGTGTTGAAAGTCTTTCTATGAAGATTTTAAAGATATCAAGCTGTCATTCCATTTTTTTCTAAGCTTCCTCATATCTGATGTGAAGACAACCATCATATTTATTATTTTACTCCTGGTGCTTGTTTTCTTGTTGTTTGACTTTCTTTTTTTTTTTTTTTTAGAAACTTAATTGTAACATACGTAGTTAAATTTTCTTTCTAATTTATTTTGCTTGGAATTTGTTGAACTACTTGAAATTATGGGTTGATATTTGTATTGTTGGAAGTTTTTGGCTAGTACTTCTGGATATTTTTCTGACCATTGTTTTTCTCCATTTCTCCCAGAACTGAAAATAAATAAACATATATATTAGATTCTTTGATAGTATCCCACAGATTTTGAGTCTCTTCATTAATTTTTATTCTATTTTTCTTTGTGCACTCAGTTTAGGTAATATTTTTTTGAAGTCTCTTAAATTCTGATCCCTTTTCTGTACTGTCCAATTTTGTGTTAATTTAATTCCATAGCCTTCCATTTTAGATATATATCTGTTTCAGTTCTTGAATTTATGGCATTATTCTTAAGAGTTTAAATTCACTAAATTATTCCATACTATATCACTTGTACCCATTGTTCCCTACAAGATTCTTTAACATATCTGTATTTTAATTATTTTTTCTGCTAAATGCATCATGTTCTCTCTAGATCTTTTTCTATTGACCACCTTTTTTCTTGATTATGAGACATATTTTTGGCTTTTCTCACATTATATACACATGAGAGAGAAAGAGAGAGAGAGATTTGATGTTACACTGAGTGGGAGATTGAGTTTTGGTCTACCTGGCTATTAAAATACTGTTAGTCACTTCGTTCTTATTGAAAGCATGGTTTTAGGTATCTTCAGGACATGTCTTGATATATCCTCTAATACTAGGGCATAACTTTTATTCTTAGGCATGAAAATTCTTACTAAAATATTATCCTTCTGTAGTTTCAATGGATAAGCTGAGACATTTAGCAAGACTATTTACATTGGCATGATTTGAATGCCAAGCTCATCTTCTCAAGCACTGGGCAGTTGCTCAAATTTATGTTCATTATCATCTTTCCCACTCTTGCTTTCACCTGTGATTTTCAGTTCATGTATGCACAATTCAGGAAACAACTAGAAATTTGAAAGCTTTCTTTATTTGTATCTCTCTCCTTTTCAGGATTTTTACCCTCCATTTATTTTGATTCTGAAAGTTCCAGACTATCACTAAAAACATAAAACATCTATTTTATATTTGATTTTTATTTCCCATGCAAGTAAGAGATGAAAAATGACCTTCCTACAGAGTTTAAGCAAGTGTGAAATTAACTCACTATTTCTCTTCTTTTAAAAGTTTTATCCCTTCCTGTTTAAGTCTTCCATTGGTTTCTCTCCAGTATTTTAAAAGATATTTTTGAAAGAAATATTGATCCAGACTTAATCATCGTTATCAATAGGAATTTAGTCTGATGTACACTAATTTGCCACCAAGAGTGGAATTTTTTACATAATTATAAATACTTTAAAATTAATTAAAGTATCCATTTTAAATGTAATTCTATGTTTAAATAGTAAACGAGATGTTTCGCTTTTATGTAGGGTACATTTTTAGAAGTTTTTATTCTGAATTTTCTCCAACTATACAACATTCAACTGGTTTGCACATTTTTGAACCACACCAACAAAAAAAGAGCACATTTTCAACATGATACAATGGAGTCTGGATTTATGGTGCAACTGAGTTGTAATTGAAAAAGTATAAGTATTATTTGCCTCAGAATAGTACCTCAAACTCAGATATAAAATATGAAGACATCTTTGTACTTACAATTATATTATTTTTTGAAAAAATTTTGTTTAGAACAGAATGTACTGAATAAAATATATGAAACACTGAATTAATGCAAAGTTATATAAATTATATAATTATACTGCACATAATTAAGAAAGTTTATGAAAATTTGTATAGAATTTCCTATTTGAGATTAGACTTTAGCCTAGCTTCATTGACTACCATTTTCTTTTTTTATTTATTTTTATTTATTTTATTTTTTATTTTTTAATTTTTATTAATCAATATTTTTTATTCTGATATTATGGGGTATAGTTAAGGGTTAGGTATACAAATATGCTTCATTCAGGCACCCTTGTTGATAAGAGGCGTGTCCCCATCCCCAGACAGATATTTATTACCATTAATCCCATCTCCCTTCCCCTACCCCCCATAGTTTCCCACCACTGTCAGTCATTTTCTTATAGTATTACATTGGATGTTCAAGGTCCACTATATGAGTGAGAATATGTGACACTCAGAATTTTGTTTCTGTGAGAGGTCACTCAGTACTATAGACTCTAGTTCCACCCAGGTTGCTGCAAAATTCATGATTTTGTACTTTTTTATGGCTGTGTAGTATTCCATCGTGTATATGTACCGCATTTTTTAATCCAGTCCTCTTTTGATGGGCAGCATGGTTGCTTCCAGGTTCTTGCTATTGTGAACGATGCTGCGATAAACATACGTTTGGAGGTATCTTTTCTATAGAGTAATTTGAGTTCTTCAGGGTATATTCCCAGGAGGGGGATTGTGAGGTCAGATGGGAGGTCAATATTTAGAGCTTTTAGGAATCGCCATACTGTTTTCCACAAAGGTTGCACTAGTTTGCACTCCCACCAACAGTGTAGAAGTATTCCCTTTTCGCCACAACCTCTCCAGCAACTGTTATTTTTTGAGTTATTGATAATTGCCATTCTGACTGGAGTTAGGTGTTATCTAAGTGTGGTTTTGATTTGCATCTCCCTGATGATTAGTGAGGCTGAACATTTCTTGTGTCTGTTGGCTGCTCGGATGTCTTCCTTTGAGAAGTGTCTATTCATATCTTTTGCCCATTTTATAATGGGGTTGTTTGTTTTTTTCTTTTCAGCATTTTTGAGTTTCTAGTAGATCCAAGATGTTCAGCCTTTGTCAGATCTGGAGTAAGCAAATACGTTTTCCCAGTCTGTAGTCTGTCTCCCTGCTCTCTTCATGGTTTCTTTGGCTTTGCAGAAGCTTGTCAGTTTAATGAGGTCCCACTTGTCTAAATTCTCTCTTATGGCCTGTGGGTTTCGGGTTTCATTCAGGAATTGGATGCCAGTTCCAATTTCCATGAGGGTATGTCCTTCATTTTCTAAGGTTCTTATGGATTTAGGTTTTACATTTAGGTCTCTGATTCATTTGGAGTTAATTTTTGTGTGTGGGGATAGATAGGGGTCCTATTTCAATATTCTGCATGAGGTCAGCCAGTTTTCCTAGCACCACTTACTGAATAGGTTCTCCTCTCCCCAGTAGAAGGTGGTAGAAACTTTGTCGAAGATGAGTTGGTTGAGAAATTGAGGTTTTGTTTCTGGAATCTCAATTCTATTCCATTGGTCTCTATGCCTGTTCCTGTACCAATACCAAGCTGTTTTGATTATTGTAGCTTTATAGTAAAGTTTGAAGTCTGGTAATGTAATACCACCTGCTTTTTTTTTTTTTTTTTTTTTGCTGAGGATTGTTCTGGCTATTCTTGGACGTTTGTGTTTCCATATGAATTCTTGTATTTTTTTTCTAGGTCTGAGAAGAATGTTGCTGATAATTTGATGGGTATTGCATTAAATCTGTAGATTGCCTTAGGTAAGATGGACATCTTCACAATGTTGATTCTTCCAATCGATGAGCATGGAATATTTTTCCACTTGTTTGTATCATCTTTGATTTCTTTGAGCAGTGTTTTGTAGTTTTCATTGTAAAGGTCTTTCACATTTCTGGTTAGGAAGATGCCAAGGTATTTCTTTCTTTTTTTTTTTTTTGTGGCAATTGTGAATGGAATTGTGGTTTTTATTTGGGTTTCTGTTAGTTTATTATTGGTGTAAAGAAATGTGATTGTCATTTGCACATTTATTTTATATCCTGAGACTTTGCCAAAGTCCTTTATCAGCGTAAGGAGGTTTTTGACAGATTCTCTTGGATTTTCAAGGTACACGATCATGTCATCTGCAAAGAGAGCTAGCTTGACTTCCTCTTTTCCTATTTGGATACCCCTATTGCCTTCTCTTCTCTGATTGTTCTAGCCAGGACTTCCAATACTATATTGAACAGGAGGGGTGAGAGTGGGCATCCTTATCTTGTTCCAGTTTTCAGGGGAAATGGTTCCAGTTTTAGTCCATTTAGGAGTATGCTGACTGTGGGTTTCTCGTAGATGGGTTTTACTATTTTGAGTTATGTTCCCCGTATGCCTAGATAGTCGAGGGTTTTTATCAAGAAGGGGTGCTGGATTTTATCAAAAGCTTTTTCTTCATCTAATGATATAATCATGTGTTTTTTGTTTTGACATCTGTTGATGTATTTAATTACATTTATGGTTTTATGAATGTTGAACCAGCCTTGCATCCCCAGGATGAAGCTTACTTGGTCACGATGGATGTTTTTTGAGATGTGTTGTTGAATCTGGTTCACTAGGATCTTGTTGAAAATTTTAGCCTCTATGTTCATCAAAGACATTGGCCTATAGTTCTTTCTTTGTTGGGTCTTTACCTGGCTTGTGTATCGATGTGATGTTAACTTCGTAAAATGATTTGGGGAGAATTCCATCTTTCTCAGTCACCTGGAATACCTTCAGTGGGATTGGTATAAGCTCCTCCTTAAATGTCTTGTAGAATTCTGCTGGAAAGCCATCTGGACCAGGGCTTTTTTTGGTAGGCCATTTTCTTATTTCATAGTCAATTTCCTTGATTGTTATTGATCTATTTAGGGTCTCAATTTCTTCTTGTTTTAACCTAGGTAGGTTGTGTGATGTCAGAAAGTCCTCCATTTCCTTAAGGTTTTCAATTTGTTTCCATACAAGTGTACATAGTAGTCTCTAATGATCTTTTGTATTTCTTCAGGGTCAGACCTGACTTCATCTTTTGTGTTTCTGATTGTTCTTATTTGGTTTTTTTCTCATTTTTTATTTGTCAGTCTAGCTAGGGGAACATCAATATTGTTTATCCTTTCAAAGAACCAGCTTTTTGTTTCATTGATTTTTTGTATTATCTTTTTGTCTGCTATGTCCTGGATTTGGGCACTTTTTTTTGGTGATGTGGATTCTTCTGCTGAAATTAGGGTTTTTGTGGTCTTGCTTTTCCAGCTTCCTTAGGTGGCTTGTTAGGCTATTAATTTGTGTTCCTTCCATTTTCTTCATGTCCGTTTGTAGGGATATAAATTCCCCTCTTACTACAGCTTTCATGGCGTCACAGAGATTTTGGTAAGATGTTTCTTCATTTTTGTTTATTTCCAGGTATCTTTTAATCTCTGTTTTGATTTCATCATTGATCCAGGAGTTGTTTAGCATCATGTTGTTTAGTGTCCATGTCTTTGTACGCTTTTGGGGGGACCTTGTTGGTGTTAATGTTTATTTTTATTCCACTGTGGTCTGAGAAGGTGCATGGTAAAATTTCGGTTCTTTTAAATTGGCTTATGCTTGATTTATGGCCAAGTATGTGGTCAATCTTAGAGTACATTCCATGCAGTGATTAGTAGAATGTGTATTCTGTAGTCTTTGGATGGAGGGTTTTGTGGGTATCAATTAAGTTCATTTGATCAAGAGTCACATTGAGGTTTCGGATCTTGTTGCTAATTTTTTGTCCTGATGATCTGTCTAGGGTTGTGAGTGGAATATTAAAGTCCCCAGGTATGATGGTATTGGAGTCAATATCTTTTTTTAGTTTACCTAGGAGATGGCTTTATGAAACTTGGTGCTCCTATGTTCAGTGCATATATGTTTAGGATGGATATTTCTTTTTGATGGATTGAACTTTTTATCATTATGTAGTGGCCTTCTGTATCTTTTTTTAATTTTTGATAGCTTAAAAGACATTTTGTCTGAGATTAAGATCGCGACTCCTCCTTTCTTTTGTGTTCCATTCAACTGAAAATTTGTTTCCCATCTTCTTACTTTGAGTCTGTGAGTGTCCTTTCTAGTGAGGTGAGTCTCTTGAAAGCAATAGATTGTTGCCTGGTGATATTTTATCCATTTTGCCATTCTATGTCTTTTCAGTGGTGCATTTAGTCCATTCACATTCAAACTAATTATTGAAATGTGAGAGTTGATCTGTATCATAACATTCTTACAGAGTTGTTGTTCTTTCTGTTTGTGTGTTGTCTTTCTTTTGGTTTTAGAGTTGGATCATGTGTGTTTTTAAACTTTTGCCTGTACTCTTATGAAGAACGTTGTTGTTCTTTTTTCCTTTTCTTCTGTGTTCAATACTTTCTTAAGTGTTTCTTGTAGAGGTGGTCTAATGGCAGCATAGGTGCTTAGGGATTGGATATCTGGGAAAGATTTCAATTCTCCCTCGCTGATGAAGCTTAGCTTGACTGGGTAGGTTATTCTCGGTTGAAATTGTTTATCTTTTAGAACTTTGAAGATAGGGCTTCAAGCTCTCCTAGCCTGGAGGGTTTCTGGAGATAAATCTGGTGCTATTCTAATTGGTCTTCCCTGGTAGGTAGTCTGACCTTTTTCTCTTACAGCCTTTAGGATTTTTTCTTTTATACCTACTTTGTTTAGGTGAATTATTATGTGTCTGGGAGTTGGTCTTCTCATTTGTTATCTTGTAAGGGTTCTCTGAATCTCTTGTGTTTGAATTTTTTCATCCTTGATGAGATGAGGGAGGTTTTCTTGAATGATGTCATGAAATGTTTGCTGCAGTGTGACCTCTGTTTCTCTCTCTGACTCAGGAAGGCCAATTACTCTTAGGTTCGGTCTCTTGAAGTGATCATTCATCTCTTGAAGGTTTTGTTCCTTCTTTTTGAGCTCTTTTCTATGATTTTGACAGTTTGGTTTAGTTCTGTGTTTTGGTCTTCGAGCTCTGAGAGTCTTTCTTCTGCTTGGCTAATTCTGCTTTCCATGCTTATTAGTTTGTTATTTATTTCCATCACAGTATTCTTTACTGCTGTTATTTCTGACATCAGCTCCTTCCTATTTTCCTCTTGTCTCTTCTCAATTTTTTTCATTCTCTCTATTAATGCCTTGATGTCTGGGTTTATTGCATGTGACCAGTCATTCTGGGAGTTCTTCATTGTTTTTGTTCCAGAGTTTGTTTTCTCAGTGTCTGATCTCCTAGGGGTCTGTGTGAGACCTATATTCTTCTTTTGGTTTTTCTTCATTGTGCGTTTTTTTCCCTCCCTACTTTTTCTTCCCTCCACATCACCGTCTTCTTTAATTCTGTTATTCACGGGTAGAGAGATTGCTTTTACTTCTGTTTATTCAATCTCCTATTCTTCTTATGTATGCCCTCTTACTTTGTTCAATTCTGAAGTTGCACTGTAGGTTGGGGGTGGCCTTTTTGCAGTTTTGAGATTCACTTAAGGGGGACTGTGATTCAAAATTTATCTGCAGGTCCTGGCATCCGCCAACAGGTATATGGATAATCTGAGACTCACTTCCCACTCCCTTGGAATCTGTCCATGGAGTGGGGCTGTAAGTTTACTCCCTGAAATAAAATGAGGGTAGCAGAGGGAAGAGAATGCAGCAGACAATGGTGGGAAGAGGGGGGTGGAGAGAGAGAGGAGTAAGAGGGGAAACAGATGAGTGTATCAACAAATGGAGAGATAAACCTAAACTGAAACAGATAAAAACAATAGACCATGGCTACAGATAAACCAGCTCCCATACCAAAAAAATTAAAACCTACAATGATGCTAACATACAAGCTAACCAACCACCTTATTGGTGTGTTGTTCTTCTATACAAAGATATGGTTTAAAAAGAGGAGAAAAGAGAAGAAAAGGAAGAGAAAAAAAGAACAAAACAAATTGAATAGAATCAAGTCATTAAACTAACAGAACCAATCGAGCACACTCTGAGACTTTTCGTTTAAGTCCAATGTCCTTTCAGCTCTGATTTCTAGCTCTCTTCTCAAGCTGGTATATTAGTTCACAGTTGGGGTCAGTTGCCCCTGGCCTGCTGTGAAGGACAGTTCAGACCACCCTCAGTTCACCACTCAAATCTGGCCTGTCTGTTTATGAAGCTTGTTTTTCCCATTTCAGTGTTGTTACCTTGAATCGCCAGCAGGTGGTGCTGTCTCAGCTGCTCACCTCAGAGGGGGTGGAGCTGGACAGGAGCCGGGCAGAAGTTGGAGATGGAAGCCTGTCTCAGGGCACACAGGAGGCGTCCCATGGCTGGCAGGACGTCAAGGTGGCAGCAGAGGTGGCAGAGATCCCAGCAGATCTTGCCTGCAGGGGCTTCAAGGATGGAAATCATGGATCACCTCAGGCACAGTTGGTGTGATGTGCTATGGCTACCATGGAGGCCGCAGCGGCACCGGTGGCTGCTGTGTCTGCGGCTGCAATGGCTGTCCAGACTGCTGCGATGCCCCAGCGGTGGTGATGACCGAGCTCCATGTGAAGAGCAGGTTGCTGATGTTGAGATCCGCAGCCCCTAGGGAGAGAGCCAGAGACCCTTTGCATTCTCCTTTGCAGAGGGACTCATAGACCAGGCTGCCCCGTCACCATCTTGCCGGAAGTCCAACATTTTCTTAAAAAGAAGAGTAAGTGGGTGGAAATGATGCTCAATCTAGTTCAAGACTTTTTATCCATCTTTCTTGCATGATTCTAAAGTTACTAATACATAAATTGTCACTAGGAAACCATAGATTATGAAGCCTTTACAATCATAGTTAAAAACACTTTGCTACAAGAACTAGAAAAATTCATTAAGAATACTGTCCTATGAATGAAGGGAGGATTTTGTATCTGGTTAAAAATGCTATTAAACTGTTTAAGAAGCATGAATCAGAGTTTGAAATATGTGGAAGAATAAGTGAGACTCTGTACTTCTAACATTAATACAGATTACTTACGCAGTTTCCGAAGGACCTATGTTTCTTTGATGGACAGCTTGGCTAACCAAAAATGAGTATTCTTGTGGTGAAGAGTAGCTAAAATTCCTAGATGGTATTCACAATTATAATTCAATGTACAAAGTATTGTTCTAGGGATCTATGCTTGAAGGATTTTATAGGAGGTAAGTTAAAGGGATGAGGACGTTGTTTTACAAACAAAATACAAAAACAAAGTTATAAAAACAACAACAAACCTCTACATGATTCAGATAAGTAAGAGAGTTAGACAGCCTGTCCTTTCTTATGAAGCTTAGAATTCGCCAGTAGTTGAGGAGATACCTATATGTCAAACATTACTGAAGCCAATTAGAGAGGAAGAAAAGAAAAATGTCTTTATAGAGACGCTCAGAGAATTAGAAATCAGAGTGAATCATAGACTTGAGACTTAAAAGTCCAAACACTCATGGGCCCAGAATGAAAGCAGACCCAACTCACTCACTCTGCCTTATATAGAGATATCAAAAATAGAGTTTGGAATGGGCAGGAGTGAGTGTTATTTCTCAAAGCCAAATAGAAGGTAATCTCAGAACCAATCTGAGTTAGAAATTGTATTCTCTGATTTGTTGGTTTGTTTTTATTGAGCGACAACATTGGCCATACAAAATAATCGGATGCTAATTTTATAATGTTTCAGAAAACTTCCAGATATTAGAAAATTCTTGAGTCATAAACTAGAGCTTCTTGGGAATTTTGCCAGTTAGAATGCAGAGGTTCATAATTTTTTTTTTTTTTTTTGAGTTGGAGTCTCACTCTGTCACCCAGACTGGAG
>NW_007231449.1:179205-189497 GCF_000164805.1 Carlito syrichta | reverse complement strand
CGCGGGTCTCGAACCCGCAGGCTCAGGCAATCCACTCACCTCAGCCTCCCAAAGGTGCGGGATTACAGGCTGAGCCACCGAGCCCGGCTCAGAGGTTCATAATTTATTCAGTTATAAAAAGAGTGATATTATTAGTCAACTTCATTCACTGCCATGGTTTGAATGTTTGTCCTGTCCAAATCTCATGTTGAAATTTGAGTTCTGTAATTGAAGTTGGGACCTAATGGGATGTGTTTTGTTCATGGGGGTACATCTCTCATGAGGAGATTAATGACTTTTCTTGAGAGTGAATGTGTTCTCACTTTATTAGTTTCCATGATAGCTGATTATTTTTTTTAAAAGAGCCTGATATCTCCCCACCCCTCTTGCTTCCTCTCTTGCCATGTAATCTCTTCAAAGCTGACTCTCCATCTTTCCCCATAAGCAAAAGCAGTCTAAGATCCTCACTGGATGAAGATGCCCAATTTTGAGCTTTCCAGTCATCAAAATTTTGAGCAAGTAAACCTTTTTTTGTTTATAAATTGCCCAGCTTCAGGTAATTTTTATAGCAACACAAAAGTAAGTGTGACAGCCATGATAGAAGAAAAGTTATTCTCTTCTTTTTTTATGCCTAAGAATCAAATGTAGTGAGTTTTGGAAGTATCAAATCCAGCTTCAGATAGATTTACTGTTTTCAAAATTCCAAAACACCCAATCTGCTTTGACTGGATTATACTTTAGTAGAGACCACCAAGCTGAATTGTGCACTTTTCCATTCACAACTGGGAGAACTCAACTTCAAACTGAAGAAAGAGAAGGAAAAGGAGCACTAGGAGTTACAGAGGAGGAGCAGGAGTTTAAATGTGAATAGGGAATTTGGGGTGGCAAAGCAAACATTTTTTTTTATTTTCAAAGACAACAGTTATTTGATAGAGATAAGAAATAAACATTGTAGGATCTTTCCCTATTAGAAATATAAAAGAGCAACTTGTAAAAGAAAATGATAGCTTAAAAGGTGGGAAAATGAGACAAGAAAAGGTAGGGGATTGTGGGGAAAATCTTAAGGTTATAAGTTTCAGCAAGTATTTATAATGGAAGTGGAGAAAAAGAGCATATCGTTTAGCATTGACAAAAGGAATAATGGGGATAATTTGATGTGATACTATGTAATTCAATTTTAAGTTGTTTTTCAAAGTATTAAACTGGTGTTTCTTTTGAACTTAATACTGATATGACCTATCCTACATGACAGTTTATCTTTATTTGGGTTACAATAAATGTATTTTATTATTTTTTTCAAAAAATATACATTGAATCTAATCACTGACCAACTTGCAGGGATTGTGAGCACAATCAATTCTTGTCCAAATATGACTTAAAATATAATGGTATACCAACAAATTTGCCTTCAATTATCATTTGCAGATTATGGTAACATAAATAGCTTAATCTGTATGATAACTCTGTTTCTCAGTATAAATTAATAAATTATAAACTAGTCTCCACTGTTATGAGATTTTATTTGATATGACTTTCTCAGGACCTTATTATCTTTGGGCAAGATTAAATGCTAAGTTTGTCATGTAAGAGACCACATATAAAAGCATACAAAAACATAATACTTCTTTATTATAATAGTAATATAATATCATGTATCACATGCTTAACTGCACCATATTACTTTAATTAAACTGCCTCATTTAGTAAAATTATAAACATAATGAATCTATGATGTAAATATGTACTCATTTCATATGAGGAGAAATTATCTGTAGGAATTTTATTTTCTTGATTCTACTCAATAGTTTGTATAACGCTCATGTCACTACTGTCTTTTTATATTTTCTTGCATTGCATGGGAAATTAAATAACATTGTCGATGGACCTTCAAAATAGAAACTTATATAACATTGCAAACTCCTGATGATTTAACTCATCCACAAACAAACAATATCTGCTAACAAATTTTACTTACACAAATCACCAGCTAGGTAAATCACCCGTAATCACACATAATCTACTGATAAACTTTTGAGTTGTTTTTTTATTTGTATTTGATAAAAAGTCCCATATTTGTATGTAAAACTGTAATATTAAAAGATATCAAAAACTTGGACAGAGAAATTGAAAGTGCTTTGTTCAGAATGGTGACAATGACAGAGGTTGTATGAAGAGACTGAAATAAAGAGATATTTAAGCTGAAGGGTGTAATGTATGAAAGATAAAAAGATGAGACAAAGTTTTAGAAACTAATTTGCTGTCTGAAATCATAGACTTTCCTCCATTTTGTGTTCATAACAGCAAATAATAATCACTTTTACTGGGCGAATGTAAGACCATTGTTTAATGCTGCAATTTTACTTTTTTTAAAAAAAATTTTTGATTTTTAATTTTGGATTCAGGGGTTTACCCGCATATTCATTATATGGACATATTGCATAGTGGTGGGGATTGAGTCTCAGATGGTCCATTCCCCAGATAGTGAACATTGTGTCTGAACAAGATCCTCTCCTCCCTCCCCCTCTTATTAGTATCCCCAGTGTCTGTTATTTCCATCCTTGTGATTGTTTAACTTCCACATATAAGTGAGAACATGTAGTATTTGGTTTTCTGTTCCTGAGTAGTTTACTTAGGATGATGATCACCAGCTCCATCTATATTGTTGCAAAGGACATGATTTCATTCTTTTTGATGACTCTGTAGTATTCTGTGGTGTATATTTACCACAGTTACAATCAGATAACATCAGCATAGGGTATTATTGAGTTGTTGTGACGCAGACCTCTCACATTATTCAGCCTGAATTGAAATCAATTCTGGTACTAAAATCAACATAAATTTGGACAAAATAGCTTTATTTTTTAAAGTCTAGAGTTTTTAGTTATATGTCTGTATTATAATACTGTTTTGGATTTAGTGTGTTATGCAGAGTAAGTGCTCAATTACATGTTGGTTATATTTACTAGTTATTATCCCTCTTCTATATAAATGGTCATGTACTTTAAATCCTGTTGGTTTGGTCTTCAGTTTTAATTTTGTTGTTAAATAAAATAATCGCTCCTGGTTATTCTGTAAGTTTGGGAGATGATAGAAATAGAATAAGGCATCTGGGAATGCTATAAAATATGATGTACAAGAGAGTACCCCCAAAACCTGGAATTTATTTATTAAAAATTGTCTATTTATTCTTACAAGTTTAAACTTCAGTCACCCTCGAAGTATTCTCCATTTAAAGAAATACACCTTTAAAGATGCTGTTTCCATTGCTGAAAACATTTTTGAACTTGTCAATTTTGATGACTTTTAATGCTTTTCCTGGATTGTTTTGTTTTGTTTTGTTTCACCTCTTCCACATCAGCAAAACATTTCCCTTTTAGGACTTTTCATCAGGGAAACAAAGGAAAGTCTCTCCTATCGAGATCGGGTAAGTGGGGGAGTCATGCCGCTTTTTGGTAAAAAAACTTCCGAACACTCACGGTATGAGCAAGTGCACAAGTAAATCCCACATTATGAATTGGGCAAACATGTTGAAAGAATCTCCAAAAAATATTCACTGATGCAGAAGGCAGCCAGCATCTGACAACACTAATACCAACAGGTTCCTAGAACACTTACCTATCAGGGAAGCCTGCACTACAAGGACCCTTCCATCCAAAAAATAATTCATATTTTTTGTTTGCATTCCCCCCTCCTCTGTGTGTGTGCATAAATATGTACATTTACCCCTTATCAACAAGGGTGCCTGAACGATGCATATTTGTATATCTAACCCTTAACTGTACCCCACAATTTTAAAATAAAAATATGTTTACATAAAAAATAAAATAAAAATGTACATTCATATATATGTATATATACATGTACAATAAGTTTTTTAATTATATATTGTATTAGTTTGCTAATTAAGTGTTTTGTATGAGTCTTGTTTTCCAAACTTCTTTGAGGGATAAGATAGTTTTATGTTTTTTTGGAGCCTCCTAATATATGTAGCACAATGGTAGCATGTAGAGAATATCTAATAAGCGATTGCTTTTCACCCCCAGGCAATTGTGTAGCCTTTCTTGATTATAGCATTATAGTGGTTAGGAGTAATTATCTCTCCAACTATCTATGTCATTTTTGTACATGGTTTTATGTCCTTAATGCAAAATTACTTGTGTGATAATTATTTGTGCACTTGTTTTGTTCATCCTTAACACTGTACATTTCCTCAATTAATTAGTATATTTGAATATTTAGAACAATAGATACCATAGAAGGGTTTTATCCTACAATAACTACTGTAATTTTGTTACCATAATTAGTTATACTTTACCAGGTGGGAAAAATATGTACCACTCAGTACCTCACCAAGTGCTTAACTGTCAAAATGACATTATGAATCGATCATTTTGAATCCTTAAAATAACGAAGTCATATGTGCTCATTAATTATTACTCAGGAATTCTATGGAATTTAGGAGATTCTTATGGGAACTTAAATACAGTGGACATAAGAGAAGAGAGGCAGTGAAAAGGTTAAGAAATCACCTCAGTTGGAAAATCACATAACATTAACTTCATGCATAATCATATGTGAGCAATGAATAGTATTGCAACCAATTTCAATTTATGGAATCAAAATCATGACTGGAGGTCAGCTGTCTAATCCTTGAGAATAGCAGCTTTAAAATGAGAGATGTCTGGGTAATAAAATGCCCATTATCTGCTTCTATCCATAGGTAACCTGCTTTTACCCTTCGACCCACGAATCTGCCATGCTGAAATATCTGTGAGAGTGAACGCTTCTGAAAATGACAAATTAGTGCCAGTGAATCAGCACATCCAGCAGTGAGATGTCACTTCTGCATGTCCTGCATTCAAAGGCAATGTTCCCAGAAATGGTAATCAGCAAAGTGAAGGACGTAAAGATTTTTCATTCAGTAACTTTGGGGCAAGAGATAGAAATAGAATGAAAAGAAAGAACCATGCTTTAAACACTGTCTCAAGAAATTTTAATGAGCATCCAAATTTCTTTAAAATAAATGCATTAAGTTTTAAAATATATTGTAAGCTCCATCAAGAAAGGTATATAACTTCTGTCTCCCTCCTCTGGATTATGAGAATAACATCCTTTATTATCAAGAAAGTATCCTAATTCTTCCCCAAACCATTATCCTTTTAAAAATACGTTACTTGATAATAACTCTTAGAACTGTATTTATAGTTGTCCTAAACATTCTGATACCTAATTTCATGTCTAAATATTGATTAAGCCCTTATTTTGTCCTGATCCCTGTACTGATTACTGTGTTGAATACATTGATGAACTAGACAAGATACTTTCTGTCTGAAAGTAGTAAATAATCTAAAACTAAACGCATAATAAGACAGAGATTCAAGTGATTTGCTCTTCAGTGTTCAAGTAACATAAATACTCTAAAACTCCTTTCTCTAGTACAGTGCAGATTGGTTGGTGGATTAGATTCCCCAAGTAATTGACAAATATGCATCTGACTTTGTATATTGGCATAACATCAAATAAAAGTTAAATCCTATTAAAAAAATCCTATAAAAAACCTTTTTAAGTAATGATACTCCAAAACTTGAAAACACATGAAGATTAGAAAGTTTTTATTTTTCCTCTCTGTTTTTACCCTGATATCATATTAAGTGTGAAATCATATCTGAAGTTTATCAGCATAAAGCTAAGTAAAATAAAATGAAATATATTACAATTATATTTAATTTTTCAATGTACATACTTATTTAACTTGATTAATATTTCACATTGCTAAATGTGTTAACCATATGATATTTAGGATATACAAGGCAAAATTGTTAATTTAAAAATAATACAGCATCTATCAAGTACTGAACAAGACCTGCACTCCTACAGTTATAGTGGGAAGCATAAAAGAAATCAACGGCTGTCCACACATCCTGGTTTTTCCCATACAACCAGTTAATGTCAACAGTCCTGGAGGGTTTATTTATTGATATTATCCCATGTTCCTTGTCCCAAGTGTTCCAGTTTGGAAGGTCAATGACTTGGACGCTGTAGATTGGAAGAAGTATGAGAATTACATTCAGGATGATTTAAGATTATATTCTGGCTTTTTTTTTTTCACTCGTTTTGTGATATTGAGCTTCAATTTCTTCACTAGTAACCAAAGATATTATCACCTAAATGAAGGGTTTATAAGATGCTTTGTTTTCCACTCCTCCCAAGTACTTAGACCTACATAGATATGTTATAAGCACTCAATACATATTTGCTACTATTATAAAATACATGATCAGCTACATAATTTGGGGGACCAAATGAAAAATTAAAATTCAGAGTCCCTTGTTCAAAAAACATGATAATA
The DNA here is from genome assembly GCF_000164805.1 of Carlito syrichta. Classification (NCBI taxonomy): domain Eukaryota; kingdom Metazoa; phylum Chordata; class Mammalia; order Primates; family Tarsiidae; genus Carlito; species Carlito syrichta. The sequence continues at coordinate 183,169 of NW_007231449.1, read as the reverse complement.
CACTATTATATTATTAAATTTTCTCCCTTCCACAGACCTATTCTTAAAAGAAAGAGTATTTTGTCATAGTGTATTCTGTTATTTAATGTTATTACAAGTAAAGAAACATTAAAAGTTAAAATTATTGGCATAGATTTATTTATTCACCTTTATACTGTATAGCGCCAGCTTTAACCATAAAGATAAGAACACTTAACTCATATACAGAATCACTGGAATTATACAATTTATATTCCTTAGTTTATGCTTACATATGGATTTTATTCTTATCAAAACAATAAAAATAGTTGCACAGAACTAATTTCACTAGTTTTATTTCACTTGGTACACATACATTCCACCAATGAGTGAGAAAAAACAATTGAAAGAAAAAGGAGCTATGGGTTGCCTAGCCTTTCCTTTTCTTCTCTGTCACTGTTTTCAACTTAAGTGTTAGCTAATATGGGGAGATAGCACAAGAAAAATATTATAGGGTTAGTTGGTTATTTGGGTTTTTAATAAGGCCATTGCCATCTTTCTGCCTTCAAAGGAAGTTCTGGTTTGAAAAATAGTAAAGATGGTCTTTTGTTAGTGCCCACACATATACCTAGTGGAAATGCTCACGTTTACTTGTCCTCTCAGCTTCCTGAACTCCAGTTATGAGTTCCCTGGAATTCTGTGTTCATAAGCATTGTAAATGTTTTTTACAAATGACACAACCAGAATTGCTGTGGACATGCAGAATGTACACATCTCCTCTAATTATCTGCATATTCTTTTGTCTCACTGGTTCTCACTAACAAACCACAAAGTTAAATATTATATTATCAAGAATTTCAAAATGGTAACAACGTTACACCAAGTATAAGATCTTTCTTAATGGTAGGTCCTATCCAAAATCACAGGTCACAAGGTCATAAAGCCAGCCTTGTGGAAGTGTAAGTATATGTGGAGAAGTTATTCTGAGGCTAAAATAAGAAGCATGGCAATTAATATAAGGCTGTGAGGAAAAGACAGAACTCTGCACATAAGTAAGCAAAACATAAGAGAAATACAAATGTCAGAAACAGTAAGTCGACTCCAGCCAGAAGTTCTTCAATTTTACCCTGAATCATCATTTTCATTTCCTAAATAAAACATCATCTACACATTTACATTTTACCAAAAGATGAGGTTTACTGATTACTTATGTCTGTCCCTAAGTGGGCTTGGGTAGGACAAGTACTATTATTCCATTGTTACTTAGAACTCTCACTTACAGAGGTCATTTGAGTGGCCAAGTTCACTTAGTCTTTTGAATATGTAAAAGATAAAAAGTTTACTTTCCCGAGATGCTGCTCAATATTTCATTCGCATATTGAAATTTTGTACATATTAGACTCATTAGACTATGCACAACGCATAATTACCAAAATGCCATACATCTATATTAACCTTATCCTTGCATCTATCAAGTACTGAACAAGACCTGACCACAAGCTCAGGCAATCCACTCGCCTTGGCCTCCCAAAGAGCTGGGATTACAGAATGAGCCACCAAACCCAGCCATGAACTTTTTCTTTAAAAAAAAAACCCTTTTAGAGCCGGGCTCGGTGGCTCAGCCTGTAATCCCGTGCCTTTGGGAGGTTGGGGTGAGTGGATTGCCTGAGGCGGCGGGTTTGAGAACCGCCCGGGCAACTTGGCGAGACCTCATCTCTACAATAAAAATCAAAAATTAGCCGGGTGTGGTAGCGCGCGCCTGTAGTTCCGGCTACTGGGAAGGCTGAGGCGGAAGGATCGCCGGAGCCCAGCAGGTCGAGGCTGCGGTGGCCGGGAGCGGCCACTGCCCTCCAGTCTGGGCGACAGAGTGAGACTCCAACTCAAAAAACAAAACAAAACAAAACAAAACAACCCCTTTACATGTATCTCTTGCATAAAATTGTGAGGAAAATAATATTATTCAAACTACTAAATCTTGGTTCACAATCTCAGGAAAGTGAGCATGGAAGGATAGGTCTATGTACTTTATATATTTTTAAAAAAGGACATTTATTTTCATGAAAAAAAAATTAATGAAACCTGAATACTGAAGATATTGTTTTACCGGATTTATTAATTCTTTTGCAAGTCCTTTATGTCTAAGGTTACATACATTTCTTTAAAAAGCTAGAGCTCAGTTGTTATTATTAGTCCATTGAAAGAGGAAAAAAATGTTAGTTCAATTTATAAGAATAATATGTTATTATTGAATTTAGTTTACTACAAAAAAAACAGGAGAATCTTATAATTTAGCATTATGAACTAAATTTATTTTAAGTGTTTCCAAGCATCCCAAAATATCTTAAGAATATCTGGAATTCAGAAAGTTCTGAAGGCCAAAATGTGTTTTGAAATAAAGATTTTGACATAAATTGCATATTAAAATCATTAAGCCATTAAAAACTAAATAAGGGCAAACATCATTCTGCATATATATTGTTGGTACATATGTGTATGTTAGTTTGTATTGTAAATATAATAATAAATCTAGGTGTAGCTTTTTCTGCTTCAATGCTTCCAGCTACAACTTTACCCCATTTGAAATAAATTGCGCCTTAAATTTGAAGGCAATTTTCAGTAGTTTGGTGTAGAGTACAGATTTCATCTTTGATATTTAGTAAGCCTGAGATCTTTCTAACTTGTGAAGTCTGCATGTCTGCAAACTAGGATATCTGTGTTTGTGTTTATTACCTTTTTCATGCATGCCTTGAAATGACTAAATTACAGGTATTTTACATGTGTTTTGTGGTACAAGACAGATACAGTCCACTGGTATAATTTATCTTGAAACACCCTGTTTTACAAAATTACAGAAAAGCACTGCAATTTGCTCAATTTTTTATTTCTAAGACTATGGTAAAATCTTCAAAGCCCAGAAGATGCCTTCCAGATAAGAACTTAGCCATAGAATAAACAATTTTCATCAAAGCTCTAGGTTTGGAGAAATAGAGTACAATTGTGGATTTTAAATCTTGATAATGTTTCTTACTTATTAGCTATTTTGTCTTTTGTATTTTGACCTAATTCAGCCACCAAAGGCATTAAGTCTTATATAAGATTAGATACAAACACACACACACACACACACATGCACACGCACACGCACACGCACACATGCACGCACATACAGAGAGAACAGCCCAAATCAGATGATCTGCAATCAAGGTAATTGTGGAGAAGAAAATTTTTCATCTGTGCTGTGCAGCTGCTTGTGGATTCTGTGTTTGATCCCAAGGGACTGAAGAATTTACAGCTATACAAGTGTTCTTCTCATTCGTTGGAACTTTTTCATTTTAAAAATCACTTTTTAAAAACTTTTTACTTCTTCATTCTACCTAGCAGATCAATAGATGAGGAGCCAAAAACTCAGTAGAAAACTTATAAACCTTGTGATATTTAAATAAAATAAAAAAAATTAGATGCTGAAAATAATTCTTGCTAGTTTTTGGTGAATATTTCAAATATTTTATGCCTCCAGCTCAGTTTTGAATGTTTGGTTTTCTTAACACTTAGTTAGAATCTCTATATATTATGAAAATATATTTGTGTGACTAAATTAGATTGTGAATTTTTGATGTAGAATTTGACACTTTGTTAAAGTAGCAAAAATATTATTATAAGTTAAGTTATAAATGTGAATCTTCAAATTCTATATTTGTTAGTTTAATTGTATGTGTAAGAATGAATAGTCATTTTTAATATGCTAAGTCTGCTTGTTTAATATTATGAATAATCTATCAGCACATATATTGTGTATTGGTGGAATTCAATTGTAAATTCTACATCTTAATTTATTATGTCAAATGATTCTTGATGAAAAATATTGCCATTACAAAAGAAGTATTTTCGATCATTTCTTGTGTTGGATCAATCTCTAAATTTTTTTTTTTTTTTTTTTTGAGTTGGAGTCTCACTCTGTCGCCCAGACTGGAGTGCAGTGGCTGCTCCCGGCCACCGCAGCCTCTGA
>NW_007231449.1:173961-179185 GCF_000164805.1 Carlito syrichta | reverse complement strand
GGTCTCGAACTCGCGGGCTCAGGCAATCCACTCACCTCGGCCTCCCAAAGCGCAGGATTACAGGCTGAGCCACCGAGCCCGGCCTCTAAATATTTTATAAAGGCAGTTTATAGAGGTTTTCTGCCTTACTCTATTTTTTCTCCAATAAAAATACCTTTAATAAATTATTAATAAAGTATAGTTTCTCAGTAAATAATCCTCAAAAAGTTGATATAGTTTTGAATCCACAGTTTCTGCTTTAATCCTATATATGTGTGTGTTTATAACATATAACATTTCCTTCATACCATTTGTAAATCTTAAAATTCATAAGTAATAAAAAGTATACATTTATATTTTAAAAAATGTCACCTCTTCTTTCATGAAGTTAAACTTTTACTTCTTGTACTTTGAGCCTTGATTTATTTCCACTCTTGGAGTTCTGTGCTATGCCTGATTTTGGCACTTGTATTGGCCCACAGTGGACTAGGGTGGTTGGGCTCTCTGTTGCCATAAGCCTCCCTCACTCCCTCAGTTGCCCTCAACATGGAAAAACCGAGTAACAGAAGTAATAGCAGCAGTACTATAGTAGCAAAACTATAGACATTCATATTCCAGCAAAATCATTATGCTTTATTTAAAGAATTTGGGCTCAGAAAATGCGCAATTCAAACTACAGAGGTAGAAGACTAGATTTGAAGAAAAATATTACTTCAAAGCAATCATAATAACTGTTTGAATTACTAACATTTATTTTGAGCTTATTGTATGGTTGACATTGCCCTGAGTATTTTGTATGTGATATTACTTTGAATCTTTGCAATTCTATGGATATAATTATTCTTTCTAATAAAATTAAAATAAAATTTATTAAAGTTTAATAAACTTTTCAAGGATAATATACCTAGAAATTTTTGGAGTTGCTATTCCCATCTAGGTTTATCTAATTTCAGAGCCCATTCAGTGTGACAGTGGTATGTGTCTGAAACATAGGTATGTGTGTGTATTACATATATATATGTGTGTGATATATGTGTGTGTGTGTGAGATATATATTCATGTTTCCTGAGCTTACTTTGTAGGGTATGTGTGTAAAGTAAGCCTCGGGAAAGGTGATTTCATAACAACAGATGCCACTGAGTAAGGTGGAACTTCTTTAAATTGTAATATGGGCAGTTTCAACCTCAGGAACAGTTAGTGTAAATAAATAGAACATTGAACTTTATCTCTGGAAAGCAAACTTTTTGTCTCATACCTATTCAAATCACTAAATTAACATGGCCTCTTTAAGTTTAAAAAGTCCATGTATTAGTGAAATAATAATACTTGTCTCAATGTCAATTTAGGGAAAGACAAGATAATCAGTAAAATTTATCTTCCTGATTATAAGCATTAATTCTACTAGTAGTCTCTTAACAAAATGCAAATATTATAAAAACAATAGGATTTATTAGGACCAGTCAAATATTATTACCAGCAAATTTTAAATATAAATAATCAATAATAATGTTAGTACAAAGTAAAGAAAAGGGAAGAAAGAAATATGCAAATGATTTCTGTCCTTATGGATCTGATAATGCAGTAAAAGAGACAAAAATAAGTAACGAATATTTGATGAACTGATTTTAATACAAAAAATGATACAGAAAATGGGAAAAAATTCCATAATTAAGAGGATGATCATTAACTATTCATGGCAATGATAATGGAGAAGCTGAGACTTTGAAATTGTAAATGATTTGGATGAATTAAAAAATCCAATTATCTCTTCTGGTTTTCTGTTGTGTGGAATTGAGATCTTCATACATTAATCTTGTGTGCCTTCACTTATAAGCAAAGTAGACAAAAATGGTCCTTGGCCAAAGATTTTCACTATTTATTAGGTCCATGACATTGGACTACTTACTAAACCTCTCTGAAATTCATCTTTAAAATAACTATAATATTAGCTAATTGTATTGTTGAGAAATTATTGACTCGTATGTAGCCTATATTGAAAATTAAATAAATGACAATCATTGCATGAAGTATTTTAAATCCACTATCCGATTTGCCTCTCATAAAAAATATATTCAAACAGTATGTACAATCATCCTTATGCATACATGGCAAACCAGTTCAAAGAAGTTAAATGTTTCCCAGTGTCTTATAAATCTAGGTTTTGTACACATTGGTGCCAAAAGCCACATATTCAACTATTGCATCATTCAAATACTGAAATACATTTTCAAGTGTGGTGCATACAGAAAACAAGGATAGGCAAAAATATGGGGAAAATGGAACCTTTTTACACTCTTTTGTAGGATTGTAAAATGGTGTAGTACCTATGGAAAAGTGCAAAAATAGAATTACCATATGACACAGCAATATCACTTCTGGGTATACACCCCAAATAATTGAAAACAGAAGAATCATCTGTATGCTCATGTTATTAGCAGCATTATTAACAATAGTGAAAAGGTAGAAGTTGCCTAAGCGTCCTTCAATGAATAAATGGATAAACAAAATGTGGTAATACATACAGTGAAATATTATTCAATAAAAAAGAAGGATATTTTGACACGTGCTATAACACTGATGGCTGTTAAGACCATTCTGAGCTGGGCTCGGTGGCTCAGCCTGTAATCCCGTGCTTTGGGAGGCTGAGGTGAGTGGATTGTCTGAGCCCGCGGGTTCGAGATCCGCCTGGGCAATTTGGCGAGATCTCATCTCTACAATAAATAAAAAAATTAGCCAGGTGTGGTAGCGTGTGACTGTAGTTTCAGCTACTTGGAAGGCTGAGGCAGAAGGATCGCCGGAACCAGCAGGTTGAGGCTGCGGAGTGAGACTCCAACTCAAAAAAAAAAAAAAGAACATCTGCTAAATGAAATAGACCAATCACAAAAGGACAAACACTGTATGCGTCCACTTACATTACCTGCTTTGAGTAGTCAGTCATAAAGACAAAAAAAATTGATTGGTGCTTGCTAGAGGATGGGGAGAGAAGAGAAAAGGTAATTATTATTTAACCTAGACAAAGTTTAAGTTTTACCAGACAAATACAGCATCCTATGTCTGGGTGGTGGTGGCAAAACAAAGTAAATGTATTAATACTTAATACATTAATACTTAATATCACCAAACAGTACATTTAAAAATGATAAATTTTATATTATGTGTATATTTTTTGTAGCTATAAAAAACAATCTCAACCAAACCTTTAAAAACATGTGTAATATATGGTCTGTATATATATGGTGGTGGGAAGGGAGGTTGCTGAGGAAGTTAATAGTCACTCTTTTTCTTTTAAGATAAAAGGGGGAAAAGAGCAGACTGATAATATTAATAAAATTTTACAAACCACAACTTTTGAATAACTTGAAATTTTTACTTTTATAATAATTTGAAATAGAAAGAATTTAAAGTTACCCTCATTGCAATTATAGTCACTTTTATGAAAAATATAGTGGGTCACATCTCAATGCTGACATCTTTTAATTAGCTAATCATGAATTTGAAACACTAGACCATGCTGCTTTATAGATCAAAACTGAACTGAAAGGCAGGTCACAGAAACTCGGTCTAAAGACTCTATAACATACACTTTAATTGCAGAGATATCTTTTTCTTTCAAGTTGTAATTCCCCAGTTTTGGATATCACAGTAAATTTGACACAAAAGATAGCATCTTAACATAGCATTACTTAACAAAGATGGTTGTCATTTCTGTCACATGAAAACCCTGTTGGGAACCAACCACACTTCCACTTTTCCGTTGCCATAGATACCACTTTTCCTCTTGTGATCAAAAGTAGAAAATGCAGCTCAGTGTCATGATTCAAATATAAAGAATTGAAACCACTTCAAAATGTATACAAAGACTCAAAAGCAAGTCACTTCTCCCTGGGATTTCGGTTACACAAAGTGAAATTCTAGAACATCAATAGTTGCTCAGGCAGTGTAGAAGTTGAAAAACAGAATACTAATAATGCAATTGCTCCATAAAACAGCAATGTGTTTGAATCAATATATTGCTTCTAGATTCATTTTTCTTCACTAATTAATAAAAATTTAGAACTCATCTTTAAGCTATAAAACTTAAGCCAAACAAATTTAATTTCTTAGTGTAGTTTACACAATAACAAAGAACAAGTGCCAACCTGACATCAGGTGCTGGTGTGATTCATTTATTGTGAACTGTACTTAATTTTAACCTGAAGAATGGTAGTCAGAGGTTATTTATAAATTTAAGGGCACATTAACAAATAGTGTATATTTGGGAATAAGGAAGTTTGAAGGGTAAAATTATCTGAATTAAAGCCTTGATGGAAATAATTATATAGTTGAAAATCACCTGTACAGTAGTAAGCAAAACTGTTCAGGAAAAGGGTTACCCTCATAGGCTACTCTAGTAATCTAGTCATTGTGGAGTTTTGCCAAGCCTGTGATGGGAAATTAACATCCTACACACTTGAAATGTCCTCCAAGTGTCACAAGTAAACTGGAGATCTGAGAATGTATGCTCAAATACTTTTGAAATGATTGGGGATAAAAATGCAAGTTTAATGCAAGTTTATTCTCCTTTTATCACTTTTTGGCCTTATCTGCAGAATCTTAAAATAAATTCAAGTCAGATAGCCCCAGTATAAGCAAAAAAAAAAAAAACTGATAAACATAATGTCATCAAAATAATTATTCAAAGGATGAATTTTTGAGAAAATCGTTAATTTTATACAAAAAGGCAAGTGGGAACAGATTGCTTAATTGTTATACTCACTGATGCAATCAGCATTATCTTCATTGAAAAACACTTTCAGGATCAAAATTCCTTCATAAGTTATTACATACAGATACTGAGAAGCCACAGGTATGATAGCTGAGCCTGTATGCATAGAGTTAAGTAAAACTGGCCCTGTCATCACAGTCATGGAACATTCAATAAAGTTAACTACTTTCTAAATCCCAACTTTCTCATCCACACAATGGTGATAATAGTATTCAGCTGGTGGGGTTATTGCAAAGTTTAAAAAGATAATGTAAAGTACTCATCAAGGTGTCAAACATATAGAAAATTTTTGGAAATAAAACTTTAGAAGCAGGGTGCCCTTGCAGAATTCTCAGAGGGAAAGGTATATAAATGTAAAACAAATATATATATATATATATATATATATATATATATATAATTTAAAAAATTTTTTTTCTTCTTTATTAAAGATGTGGAGTACAATTCAGAGTTAGGTATACAAATGTTCATTATGCAAGT
>NW_007231449.1:111140-173903 GCF_000164805.1 Carlito syrichta | reverse complement strand
TGCCAATCCCTTTCTTTATAGTATTATGATAATTGTTCAAGGTCTACTTATGAGTAAGAACATATGGTACTCTGTTTTTGGTTCTGTGATAGATCACTGAGTATGATAGACTCTAAATCCATCCACATTGCTGCAAAGTCCATATGTTTGTCCTTCTTTATGACTGCAGAATATTCCATTGTGTATATGTACTAGTGTTTTTTGTCCAGTCCAGTTTCGATAAGCAGCACGGTTAGTTCCATGTTTTTGCTATTGTGAATAGTGCTGCAATAAACTTGCATGTGCAGGTATCTTTTTTTGTAGAATGATTTGAATTCCTCCGGGTATATTCCCAATAGGGGAATTGCAGGGTCATATGGAATGTCAATTTATAGTTCTTTCAGAAATCGCCACACTGTTTTCCAAAGAGGTTACACTAGTTTGCTTTCCCACCAGCAGTGTAGAAGTCTTCCTTTTCCTACACATCCTCCTTGCCAGAATCTGTTGTTGTTAGTTTTATTAATAATGGCCGTTCTTACTGGGGTTAGGTGGTGTCTCAATGTGGTTTTGATTTGCCTTTCCCTGATGATTAGTGAGCCTGAGCACTTTTTCTTGTGTATGTTGGCTGCCAGTATCTCTTCTTTTGAGAAACGTAAACAAATATTTTAAATGCTACATATCAAGAATTTTATAACTGAATGTTTAGGCAAAAACAAAAGGGGATACAATGTTTGCAACAAATGCTATTACACAGAAATTACTTTCAAGCTAAATAGGTAAGCACTAATTATGCAATAGAAAAAAAATGACCCAATTGTTTAGGCACTCTAGAAATGATGAAGCCCAAATGGTCACTAAGAATATAACAATTTTATATCATTAATAATTAACTAATGCAAATTTTTTAAAGATACCATAATATTGGCAAATATTTAAAAAAATTTTAGTACAGAAATTGATACGGTGGGAAGAAAGTCTCTTAAGGTACTTATAGAAGTATAAATTGATATGGCCCTTTGGGAAAGAAATTTGAGAAACTAGAGCTTTCATTTTTTTTGTCTTTTTCTCATAATAATTATTGCTAGCAGTCTTTCCTGAGATAAGAAGCAAAGATATATGTAGAAAAAAATTTTTTTTTGAGATAGCAGGATTTATTGAGAGAACAGAAAAACTCCCACAGCAGAGGGGACCCGAAGGTGTTATCCAGAAAAAAATTTTGATGGCAGTGTTTTTATTATAATAATAGCAGGCAATACACTGACCAGTAATGATGAAATATTGCATAATACATTCACTAATTAAACTAGTATTCATTATTTTTGAAGTTATTTAATGATCTGAAAATTGCTCAAAGTATATTGAATGAGACAATGGGACAAAGCAGAATACAAATCTTATAGCATAATTTGAATTGTGTGTAAACAAATACAAGGGAAGACTCACCAAAAATGGAATTTATTTATTAAAAATTGTGTATTTATTCTTACATGTTTAAACTTCAGTCACCTTTAAAGTACTCTGGTTGATGCAATACACCTGTAGGGATGCTTTTTCCACTTCTCGAAACATTTTTGAACTCGTCAATTTTGATGACTTTTAGTGTTTCTGTCATTTTTTTTCTTTTTTTAAATTTTACCTCTTCCACGTCAATGAAACATCTCTCTTACAGGTCTTTTTCATCTGGGGAGACAAAAAAATAGTCGGTGGCTAGGAGCGAGATGGATGAATAGGGAGGCTGGGGCACAGGAGTCCTGCCATCTTTGGTCAAAAACTTCTGAAAACAGCGTGGTGTGGGCAAGTGCATTGTCCTGGTGTAAGAACCTGTCACCTGTTTGCCACAACTCATGACATTTCTTCCGTAAATGATGACGCAACCTTCTCAAGACTTCCAGATAAAAACTTTGGTTGATGATTTTATCCAGAGGAACAAATTCCAAGTGTACTACAAAAGGCTTATCCTCCAGAACGATAATTCTGATTTTCTTGTCCCCCTCATACACTCTACATTTGTGTGTGTGCGTTCTAAAAATAAATTGACTACAATATCAATAGCAATATATTTATGGAATAGTGCTGAAAATACATCTCAACTTTTTCTCTATACATTTTTGTTTTTGCCTGATTTCTTCAAATGGATATTCGAATGCCAAGCACCTTAAGCACTTTACATGTTTCACATAATGAGTATTACATGTTTCACATAATTATGTTTCACATAATGAGTATCTAAAGAACACTCTCATGTGGTAGATTTTATTTCCTCCAATTTTCAGTTGGAGAGACTGAGGCACAGACAAGAATTTACCTGAACACAAAACAAAAATGTGGCCAAATGACACTGAATCCAAGGCTTGTTTTGTTCTGGATAATTTACTCTAATCCAGTGAATTATAGCAGCCATTGATTGTGCATAACTTTTAAAATGATAATAAAATTAATAAATAAATTAGCACATCTCACTAGCTAATTAATCATATAAAATACTTGCATAAAAGTGGAGTGGCATACTCAGACTCAGTCTACCCTACAACATTAGAATTTGATAATTCAAAGCTCATAGACATTCCCCAGTTTTTAATATTTATGTTAGACTTCATCCTTAGAGAAAAATAACAAGTTGTTTTGTTGTTGTTATTGATGTTTCTTAAATAACCTGGAGAACAAACAACATAATAATGAAACCAAGTCTAGTGATTACCTGCTAAAGCACTCCCTCTTTCATTGCCCAGAAATGCTTTTCTGCTTTGATAATAACATGTTATGCAAAATAAATATTTGGCCTCAGCTTACAACTAGCCTGCCTGCAATTAACAAAAGTGCGCTGGGGTTTCCTTTAATGTTATTGAAGAACTCTAAATCCTAACCATATTTTCTACTGAAGGGGACATATATATTGCAAAAGGAGAAATCATTAATTTTAGCAGAGTTTTGTTATGCTTTACTTCCCCAGCAATCTAGTTAATAGTGTTTTCATTTATAATGCACTACACGCTAAAATATATATTTGTCAATATACTATACTAGGATCGTTAATATTTAATAAATTATTTGATTATGTATTATCTGTGTTTAAAAAATACCTGCACACTTAGACACATGGGGACATTGTCCTTTTTATTCAAAAATAATGTTTTTTATATTAGCTAAATGAATTATAAAATGTTCAATGATGTCTCTAATATTTCCCAAATAACTACCTCTAACTGTAAACAAAATGTCATATTTTTGCAAATAATACGGTATGCTAATTGAATATATTCAACATATAATTCAATATAAATTATTAGTAACATGCTAATTTCAGATTTTTTTTGGTCAAAATTTCTATCTATTGCCAGTATTGCAGATGACTATATTACAAGGAGACTTCTGCCCTACTGCACACAAGAGTTTAGCAAGAAGACTTATACATTAAACTGTCCAGTTCAGTCACTGCATTGCTCTTTCAGTACAGATACATAATTTCTTTCTATAATTGAGTTCTTCTATTTCAGCTGTTTTTTCTAATTAAAAATATTTTTTTCTATTATACAGCAATTTGTCATTTTAGGTTGAAGATCAGACAAAATCTCTAAAATAAGCTTTGAAATGCTTTAGCACAAATAGTTCTGTAACTGATCTTTTGATTGGTTTTATTAGAATTCTAAAGTCTTCTGGAAGTTTTTTGCTTGTACATATATCAATATATATACATACATATAATATTTTTAGAAACAATGATAATAACATCAATAATGATACAATTTTTTCCTTGCTTCTAGGAAGGTTGAGTAAAGTATAGAATATTAAAGTATATAATATTCTGAGAAAATTATAAACTTTTCATATGGAGCCCTAAATTAGTGAATTGGATGTCTAAGAGGATTTTACATTTGAAATATGGTACTATTATGTAAAATCTGAACACAAAAACTCAACTCCTTTTGAGCTAGCTTTTAGTTTTGTTATGTGACTGAGGACTTTGCAAGTTCTAATGGTGATAACTCTATATTAATATATTAATCATAGAATTTATTGTAACCATTCCAAAAGTTTTCTGCAAACTTAGAAGAATCAAAATGAAATAATAGTGTTTCTTTTTTAAAAATATACACATACTATGAATATGCTTAAATATGTGCTTATGTGTGTGTGATGTATATATAATCTTCTCAAGTGTACTTATAAGGATATGATTTTCTAATATTCTCTTTCTGTTTATCTGATGTATGCAACAACAAAGACATTAAAATAAAATTTACATTTAATTCTATTTCAAGTTTAAGGAAAATTGTATATTAAATGTAAAAAGGAAAATACTAAGACATTCATGATTTAGTATTGTTCATAACATTACAGTCTAAGATTTAAAATATTTCAAGTCAATTCTAATACTATATTTGCTGTAGTAATCAACTAAGCTAAAGAAGCTGTTATCTAAAAGTATCAAGTTTTTCTAAAAGAAAAAATGCTGATGGTTAATGTGCCTCTATGATAACATATTTGAAAAAAATATATAACCTATACAAATAATTGAGAAGTACTCGTTTGTCCCAAAGCAGATAAAAAAAAATTCTAAACCAATAGCAAGTGACACTAAATAAAGATGAATTCTATAATGTCTTATTATTTTTCTTAAGACACCCATAGTAGCATAGAATTTTATGTAATACTAATTTATACCACCATCCCAACTCTGAGAATAAACAAAAGATTCATGTTTCCTTTGCTATTAGCCTGTATTTGTCTCTCTTTTCATATTTGAATTGATCTTTATTTATTCAATATACATCACTATATAGTTGGTAGAAAAGCTTTAATGAAAAATAACAAAATCCAAGAACAAAACAAAATAGCTGGTTATGTAATATGTTATTTAAATCTTTCTAAATGAAACCTCATTTTAAAAATAAATAGACTAAAGACAGAGTGGTTAATTATATGCATTCTCTTGAGTTAGTTCTTTATGATTTGACAACTTGCACGGCAGCTGTTCCTGTAAATATGACAATAAATTTCTAAATCTCCAGAGAACTGGTAAATACAGGCAGATGCACTTAACTGCTGGTGGGCAACAAAAGTCAGACTGCAGGAAACTGTGGCACTAATGTAGCTCTTGATTAATCTCTAATTACAGTTTTGTCATCTTAGCAGGGAGACAAAACTATATCACTTCCTAAATAGGCAAGCAGCATTTTGGCACCTAGCAACCGGCAGTTTCTTCCTATTAGCTGCAGTGGACTCGATGCTGTTACATGGGAGGTGGTTATGGATCACTGCTCTATTATTTATGAAGCAGCATTTCCAGAGGCCTTCACAACAGTAGATAAATTAGCAGCTTAATAGGCCAGTACTAACTAAAATCACAGCAGAAACTAAAGCATCAAGTATGAAATTAAAATGTGACCAGTCTATAATGTTTGCATCATACATAAAAAAGCACTAATTTTTTTCTTGTTAATTGTTCCACAAACATAACATGAATATGAACATATTACTGAAAACCATGTAAATATTTTTCAATCATTTTATATTATTTCATAAAGTACCTACATTAAATCTTTCAGAAAGAGTTTTTTTTCTGTAATTCATTTTCCTCCCCCAAGGAGATTCTCTTGGTTTCATTCTTAAGCCCAGGATGTTAAGTGGCAAGCATTAATTAGGACTAGTGCAGCTACAAGAGAGCCCTAAGTATCCGTGTAAAAGTGCCTTATTAAGCTCAAAATGGGCAAATGAGGCTGATTCTCATCATGCTTCCATTTCCCTTTCACTTTTGGTGCGATGAAAAAGTCTAGGGAATGACCTCACACCTCCATCGTGTCAGTAATTTGAAGGGGGATATAAAATTCTTAAGTACTTTTTTTTTCTCTCCAAAAGGCAATCTACAAGCAGGTTTACTTAATTAAATTAATGGAACATCTTCCTTAATCTTAACAGTAGAAATTTTATTATTACTATGATCCTGTTCAGAAATCCAATTTGTGATATGCAAAATGATGACAACTTTTCATTTCCTTTCATTTTACTAAAATTTATTTTTAAATAAATGGCATGATACGATAATATATATTTTTAAAATATTTTCTTCTATTTTTCAATAATAGCAATTCCTATTATTATACTTTTATCCAAAAGGAAATTGTTCTATGCTTACATCATTCTGTGACAATTATACCTTAAGTTTTTCTGATGACATAATAAGGTTATTTTTAAAGCCTAATATTGCAACAATATATTATAAATAAAATGAAATTTTAAAAAATTTACCTGCCCAGAATAACCCAGGGCAATAATTAAGAAGCTATCTTATTGAAATGTGACCACTCAATCTAAAAATTGTTTCCATTTACATGTTTATCTTTCAATAAATTCAGTCTTGTGGCAATTTAACTCCATTTTTTGAAGAACCGCCATACCATTTCCAAAATAACTGTATGAATTTACAATCCCACCAACAGTGTGCAAGGGTTCCTATTGCACCATGAACCTGCCAACACTGAACTTTTGTCTTTTTAATAATAACTATTCTAATAAGTGTGAGGTAATATCCCATTGTGGCTTCTTTAATCGGTGTTTTTACAATGACTAGAGATATTGAGTATATTTTCATATGTTTATTGACCATTTGTGTCTCTTCTTTTCTTCTTTTGAGAAATGTCTGTTCAGATCCACTGATGCTTTTTTTTTCTTTTTATTTGAGTTGGAGTCTCACCTCACTCCATTGTTCAGGCTTGAGTACAGTGGCATGCTCATGGCCACCCCAGCATTGACCTGCTGGGCTCCAGCGATCCTTCTGCCTCAGACTTCCAAGTAGCCAGAACTGCAGGCACATGCTACCATGCCCAGCTAAAATTTTTTTTATATTTATGGTACAGACGAAGTCTCACCATGCTGCCCAGGCTGGTCTCGAACCCGTGGTCTCAGGCAATCCATTCGCCTTGGCATCCCAAAGTGCTGGGATTACAGGCTTGAGCCACCGTGCCTGGCCCTCTTTCAGTTTTTAACTGAGTTATTTGTTTTCATCCTATTGACTGTTCGAGTTCCTTATATAGGTTGAATATTAACCCCTTATCAAATGTATGCTTTACAAATATTTTCTCCCAATTCGTGGGTTGTTTCTTTGGTTGTTCTGAAGCTTTTCAGTTTGTTGCAATTCCATTTGTCCATTTTTGCTTTTGTTGTCTGTGCTTTTGGAGTCCTATCCAAGAAATGAGTACTTAGATCAATGTCATGGAGATTTTCCCCTATGTTTTCTTCTAGTAGCTTTAAAGTTACAGGTCTTGTGTATAAGTCTAATGCCCATTTTGAGTTAATATTTGTATATGGCATGAGTTAAGAATTTGGTTTCATTCTTCTGCATGTGGATATTCTGTGTTTTTCCAACATCATTTACTAAAGAGACTGTCCTTTTGCTACTGCGTTCTTGGTACTATTGACAAAAATCCCACTTCTCATAAAAACAGAGAATAGAAAGGTGATTCCAGAGGCTGTGTGAAAAAGGAAAAAATGGGGAAAGGGAAGATGCTGACTAAAAAGTACAAAGCTTCAGTTAGACTTCAGTTAGGTTGGAGGAATAAGATTTAGTGATCTATTGTACTGCATGGTGATTGCAACTAATAGTAATATATTACATATTTCAAAATTGCTACATTTAGAAAAAATTCTCATAACAAAAAACAAGTTGTGAGGTAATGAATATGTTAATTAGCTTGATTGACTCTTGCTATAATGTACCATAGACTAAAATATCACATTTTACCCATAAATATACACAACTATTATTTATCAATTAAAAAGAATTTCCTCTTAAAGACAAATCAAATCTTTATTATTATAAACTCTGAATTCTAAATATTTAGTATCATTATGTTACTTTACCCTACAAGGAAACACTGGAAAGAAGATCATGGGTTCAATTCTAGCATGTGCAATCTAAATGCTTTTTTAAAAAATATATATTTTAAGTGTCTTTCAGACAGCCAAGTAAAGATGTAAGTAACTAGTTGGATAGAGGTCTGGAATCAAAGAGAACTCAGTGCTAAAGACAGAAATTTAAAAATCATTGTCCTAGTGACAGTGATTATAACCACAGGTATGAAGGAGATATTCTAAAGAAAGAGCAGAACATGACAGAAGCATGAAAATCAGGAACAAGTCTTTAGGAATGTCAACATGTAAGAACCAGATAGAAAAAGCTGAAGTGAAAAAAGACTTGAGAATAGCTAAAAAGTATGATTAAAAGTGGAGAACATGCCATGGCCAATGACAAGGGAAAGGTGTTTTTGAAAAATGGAAAAAAAACATTTTAATGCCATCGAAGACTAAGTACTAAGAGAATTAAATGGTACTCATTCTGTTGGTTGAAACAGATTAGCAAAACCATTTCAAAAGACTGATGAGGATAATGGAAACTAAATTTGACTGAGCTGAAGTGCAAATAAATGTGAAGATCTAAAATGTGTGTGGTAACAACTGCTTCACACTCCCATTAAATGTTATAATTAAAGAAGAGATACTCAGTGGTAGCTGAAGTTTTTATTATTTTATGAGGTAAGAGATTTGAATGGACAAGAAGATTCTAGTAGAAAAAAAAAATATTACTGAAATAAATACAATGAAGAATGTCCAGGTATGATAGGGCCATGTTTTTTTGGTCCTAACAAGTTTCTTGCCAATCTTTGGTAGTGATGTTTGGGGGCAGTGAGAATGTGAAGATAGGAGATTTACTCTCATCATTCTCGATTTCTGAGGGATTTCTCTGATTTCTGTTTCACTTTATAGCTTAGATGACCAGTCGAAAAAATGTTTAGTAATTCTCAGGCAAGCCAAGTGAGTTTTGCCTTTGTCTTCACCAGAAGTCCCTCCAGAAGCATAGGAAGCAATTATAGTTCCGTTTCTGAGTACTCCTTGTTAGACTAACTTTCTCCGGACCTAACATAGCCCCTGTTACCAAACAGAAAGTCAAATTCTTCCATGAAGAGTCAAGTGTTCTCAACAGAATAATACAGCATAGAAGTAGAGAAATCTTGAACTTTTACAATTCCCTCCTGATTCAGAAACTTAGACCTTCATATAAGTAACTTTTTTCCCATCTTCTCTTTTCAAGTTTCCAAATATGCCAACTCACACCTGTCCTCAGATGTTCCCTTTTTCTCCTTCTCCTCTCCCACCTTTCTCCTATACAATATTGACTTTTTTTTCTTCTTTCTCTATTAGGGGGAATTACAACTAAGATTTTTACTTGTGTACCTAAAAACCAAGTCCCTCTTGATCAAGTAAAACATGAATGTTACTTCAATCGTAATGAAATCTAAGCACATTTAAGTAGAGCATATTTCTTATTTTACCAGAATGTTAATTTTGTCCTTATGGGAGAATTATGAAGGGGGACCCAAAAAACAGGAATTATTTTTTGGAGGGTAGGAAGCTAGTAGTATAGGCTTCCTCCCTAGGTAAGTGTTCTAGTAACCCATTAGCATTCCTATACCAGTTAGTATTTGTTGTGAGGGTCTGCATTTAGTTTCAGGGAATTCGGGGGCGGGAGGGGGATTCTTTCAATATGTATGCCCATTTCGTGATGGGTAATTTAAAAGTACATCTGTGTAAGTAGGTTTTTGGATCATACTCAATGATCTATCACAAAAATAAAGAATAGAGTACCATATGTTCTCACTCATAAGAGGACCTTGAACAATTATAATACTATGAGAAAGTGTTTGGCAGTAGTGGGAAACTGTCAGAGGATGGGGGTGGGATTGGCAGTTGAAGGAAACTGCTAGGGGAGGGAGAGGTATATCTCATCAACAAGGTTACCTGCATAATCAATGTTTGTATAACTAACCCTGAATTGTACCCCACATCTTTATAATAAAATAAAATAAAATGCAAAAATAAAAATAATAAAAAATAAAATAAAAGTGCATCTGCCAACACTGCACTGAGTGTTCAGCAGTTTTTGACCAAAAACAGCATGACCTCCATGCCTCACCCTCTGATCTCCTCCCTAACGACTTTCTTTTGTTTCCCCAATGAAAAATTCCTCCAAGAGGAAACTTTTCCCATATACAAGAGGTGGGGGAAAAATGGCAGAATCACTAAAAGGCATCAAAATTGACGAGTTCAAAAATTGTTTTGAGCAGTGGAAAAAAAGTGTCTCTATGGGTGTATTGCATCAAACGAAGAGTACTTTGAAGGTGACTGAAGTTTAAACATGTAAGAATAGGTTCACAATTTTAAATAAATAAATGCTGTTGGTTTTTTCTGGAATTACCCCTCATATGTGAGCATTAATTGCAAAGGAATACTATGCTTTTTCTTGGGTAACATTTATAGATCCCATTATACCAGTATAAAACATCTCTTCCTCTCTTGGCCTTCAAAACCTCTCTATACATGGAATGGGTGTGCAGAGGATTCCAGACCGCCATGCTTTCTAATCTTTGAGAAATTTAGGATACATAGAATCAAGAGCAATGGTAGAGATATTGGCTATAGAGAGGAAGATAAATAACTTATCTTAAAGAAGTGAACAAGAATAAAATAAGTGCAGGCATTCAAAAGTTAAAGAACAGTTGAGTGAATTTTTGTTTCATACTTTCTGTGTTTTTCTTTCTTTTTTTCTGAGTTGGAGTCTCACTCTGTCGCCCAGACTGGAGTGCAGTGGCTTCTCCCGGCCACCTCAGCCTCGACCTGCTGGGCTCCGGCGATCCTTCCACCTCAGCCTTCCTAGTAGCCGGAATTACAGGCGTGCATTACCACGCCCAGCTGATTTTTTGATTTATTGTAGAGATGAGGTCTCGCTTGCCCAGGCGGGTCTCAAACCCGCGGGCTCAGGCAATCCACTCACCTCAGCCTTCCAAAGGCACAGGATTACAGGCTGAGCCACCGAGCCCGACTCTTTCTGTGTTTTTCAGTGACGTTGAATACATGCCCATTTGCTGAGATCAATTGTGGTGAATTGGCAAAATCAGAGTTTTGAAGAAAGAAGGTTTGAAATAATATTTGCAGTGTGCGCTTAAAGAATGAGTCAATTAGAAAAACATAATTCATGTGTTGATTAAAAGACATTTGAATTTGGTAATCACAAATCAACAATGGTACCAATCTATACTAATGCATAATTTTTTTGGCAATAATTAGCTGCAAGATAATAAATAGAGACTAAGTGAATTTGTATCCATTCAAAGGTTGGAGATGTTGCCAGATTGGTAATATAAGGCAAGGAAGCAAGATTGTTACTGAAATCATAGATGGTTGTGAATAAACATTAGAAGATGAGTGACCTAGGTTGATAGAAGGAAGAAAGTCCTTAAGAGGAAGTCAGAAAACTTTTTAATGAAAATAGTAAAGCTGTCAAACTGGAATTGTAGGAAAATTTTGTTAGAGAATCTTGTGCTTTTTTAATGGATTTGGGTTAGTAGAGTAGTTTCTAGTGGTAACAGTGTTTAGTGTGTAGCTTTAGTAGTATGAATAAAGATTTAAAAAAATCAAGAAACATAGAAATCAGGGAATAAAATATGGTACATATACACAATGAAGAATTATGCAGTCATAAAAAAGAACAAAATCATGGATTTTGGAGCAAATCGGGTGGAGTTGAAGACTGTCATACTTAGTGGTCTATCGTAGAAACAAAGAACTGAATACCATATGTTCTCACTCATAAGTGGGACCTGAACATTAATCACATTAGCAAAAGGGAAGGAATCAGCAGTTGATGAACACTGCCAGGGGAGAAAAAGGAGGCATAGCATCACAGAGGTATCTGGTACTAAACCAGGGGAAGGGAGGACCAATTGGAAGCCCAAACTTCACCTGCATGCAACCTATTTGTGTAGCTAAACCTGATTTGTACCCCACACCTTTATAATAAGGTAAAATAAGATAAAATAAGAAAAAGAAATCAGGGAATCAAATGAGTCAGTCATATGGATACAAACATGTCCATAGGAGCCTGAGAAAACCATGAGTTATATACCAAAGTTTACATTTTATGAAGAGGGAGAAAATGATTTGACAGAAGCGCACTAGCCCTCATCAATAGATATTTTTACATTAATAATTGAGTTAGAGAATCACTGTCTGAAGAAGCAATCAAGAATAAGGAGGACACCAGCCCTAGCTCTAAGCCATTAGTCAAATAAAATAATTAATACAAGATAGCTGGGAAAAAGTAATCATATTCAAGGAAAAATCCCAAAATATTCCATAGACAATACTATAAATAAAATGAATGCTTGTCTTTCTTAAAAATCAGATTACTAATAGTTTATATAATTAAATGTTTACATAGATAATGAATGCATATTAAAATGAAAAATAACTTTAAATTCATAGTTATTTTTAGCATTTGTAGATAATGTCCATTTCATCTACAGACGGGGAAACCTTCACAAAGCCTTGAGTAAGAGCCATTATCTTGAGATGCTGTGTAGATGAGGTAGAAATGCCAGATAAAAACTTTCTTAGTACACACATAAAATGTTCAGCTAACCTCCTCCACAAAAAAACACGGTCAATTAGTTTTAACAGCATGGGTATTCAGGAAGATTTGTTTAATGATGACACCCTCATTTTACTGAATCAATACCAGGGAGTGTTTTACAATGAAATGTCTCTCTCTAGTGAGTAATTTACAATAAATAAATCCATAAATCTATCAAGCCCCTGTACTGGTCTGAGAAACTATAAGATATGCATGGTTAAAGATCAGCAAGAACTTTTGACACTAAACTTCCAGGTCAGCAAATAGGTCACAAAAATTCTAGTAGTAAATTTGTGAAAGGCTTTCAAAATGATTTGCTCATTAAGGACTGGTTTACTGATCATGAAAAGCATATATATAAATCATTACGGTATACACATCAAAAAAACTGATTATGTTTTGGGAGAAATAATCTGCTCACTTGAAATGCTGTCAGGTTCCTCCTTAGATGTTGGTTAAATTTGTTTTCTGTAGTCCAGCTGTCTGTACCATGTTTTAACTACTTACTAGTAGCATGGTATTAAACAATTTACTTACTCTATCTCTACCTTAGTTTTCTCCCCTATAAAATGATTTAATACTAACACTTGCTCACACGATACTTTTAAGAGTTAAATGGGCCAGGTTCGGTGGCTCAGCCTGTAATCCCGTGCTTTGGGAGGCTGAGGTGAGTGGATTGCCTGAGCCCACGGGTTCAAGACCCGCCTGGGCAACTTGGCGAGACCTCATCTCTACAATAAATCAAAAATTAGCCGGGCGTGGTAGCACGCACCTGTAGTTCAGCTACTTGGAAGACTGAGGCGGAAGGATCGCCGGAGCCCAGCAGGTCGACGCTGCGGTGGCCAGGAGCGGCCACTGCACTCCAGTCTGGGCGACGGCGTGAGACTCCAGCTAAAAAAAAAAGAGTTAAATGAATGTCAGTGTACAGTACTTACAACTGAAAATAATGCCATATGCAGAGTAGGCACTCAGCAGCTCTACCACTTAATGGATATTTTATTATCATTATTATTAATAGTGAGACAGCCAATTCAGTGATTTGGCATATTATTGAATCATTGGACAATGATCTTTCTCTTTACCTCTCTGCTATCCTGAGCATGGCTTCTTAATACAATTCTTTTCATGATACCAAGTGTAGTTTCAATTCCATGTCTCTCATGCAGATATGAAAGCACCTGGAAGCAAGAAAACACTAATTTTGTTGTCTCTTTCTAAGATAGAAGAAAAATTATTCAGCTGATTTCCCCTTCATGTTTTTATGACAAAGGAATAGAACCATCCATGATTTTTATTATAGCAATGCTTTTCATCTGTGGAAAACTGGCGATTCCTAAAAGATCTAAGAATCGACCTTCCATATGACCCCACAATCATCCTATTGGGAATATACCTGGAGGAACTCCAATTACTCTATGAAAAAGATACAGACACATGCATGTTTATTGCAGCATTATTCACAATAGCAAAACGTGGAACCAACCGTACTGCCCATGGAAAGATGACTGAATAAAAAAAATGTGGTACATATACACAATGGAATAGTACACAGCCATAAAGAAGGACAAAATTATGAACTTCACAGAAACATGGATGGACTGTGAGTTTATAATACTGAGTGATCTATCACAGAAACAAAGTACTGAGTACATGTGTTCTCACTCATAAGTGGACCTTGAACAATTATCATAATACTATAAGAGAGGGATTGGCAGTAGTGGGAAACTGTCAGGAGTGGGGGTGCACACCTCATCAACAAGGATACCTGAACAATGAACATTTGTATAGCTAACCCTGAATTTTATACCCCATACCTTTAAAATAAAAAATGTTTAATTTCCATCTCTGCTTTCTCTAAGTTCAGCTTTTACATTATATTGCACACTGCACATAGATGATTAAAAGTATTAATGGATGTCTATGAATTTATTTTCAGAGATCTGATCTTAGCTGAGTAGTAAAAAGAAGTAGTACAGGCTTCTTATAATATTGTTGAAGAATTATTAAATATTTATAACACATTGCTGAGTTAAAATTATCTTTTTATGCCAAGGTGTAAAGTTCCTAATCAGGATCAAAGACTACCATGCTAGAAACAATGAACTCAATGCTGACACTAACTTCTGATTTTCAACAGTGAGCTTCATTAAATTATCCTTCTCAAATGTGTTTTTCTTCCATTGTTCTGTCTTCTTACTCTAAAAATTGCCACAGCATCAATTGGATATCTACCACTTCTATATTTGTAATGTCAATGAGTAAGCTCTATCTCTGTTTTCTTTCTGATGAAGAAATTTTTTTTTCATCTGTTGGCATATTTTAGGAAAATACAACTCATGCAAACAATAAGGTAATAGGAAATGAGTTACAAAAATTGACTGAGATCTTTTGCCAGGGACTTACTAACAGCATTTTCACCAACAGTATTAACACCAAAACCATAGGGACAACCGGATCATCCTAGACAAATTTCACATGACAAGCACATTATTCCTAGCAAGAAGCTCTGCAAAGATTACAGGCTGTGACACACACTGGAAGAAGATTAAGAGGAGCTCCATAAAAGTTACCTCCTTAATGCTGCAGAAAAAGAGAGAAGGGGAGACAATTATGTTTCAAAGATCTCAGCCATGGATGAAAATATGATTGAAGGTGGAGGAAAAAAATAAAAAAGAAAATATGGTTGAAGTAGATCCTGACACTAAGGAAACATCAAAGCTCTTGAACTTTGGCGGTCCTTCCACCCTGCAAGTCACTCAGCCCACAATTAGAATACATTTTAAACACTATTGAATCTTTCTGCTATTTTCAATAAATCTGGGACAAAAAAAAAATAGACCAAGGAGTAAATGTAACTCTTTCCAAGATATGTACCCAGTAAAACCTCTAGCCCCTATTTTTGGGCAAAGAACAAAAGACAGCTATATGTTTTTTGTTTTTATGAGTTGGGGTCTCAATCTGTCGCCTAGGCTGGAGTGCAGTGGCACACCCATGGCCACTGCATCTTCAATCTTCTGGACTCAGGTGATCCGCCCCACCCTTCCAGGTAGCTGGCTACAGGCATGCACTACTTTACCCAGCTTATTTTTTGATTTATGGTAGAGACGAGGTCTCACCAAGTTGCCCAGGTTGGTCTTGAATCCCTGAGCTCAGGCAATTCTCTCGCCTCGGCCTCCCAAAGTGCTGGGATTACAGGCTTGAGCCACCGTGCCCAACCAACTATGTGTTTAATCAATAAAAAATGTTGATTGGGACATAAAGCTTAAAAAGGGCCAGAAAGCAAAAACAAAAAATAAAACAAAAAGCCAACAACAACAAAAAATTAGGTCCAAGAAAATTTGGAAAAAATAAATTTGCTTATGTATAATTACATGTGTGTAGATATATAGATGCAATGTACACGGACACTTGTGCATATATATGTACACATATACAAACACATACATACACATGTGCAAATATAAATATAAACTAATGGATTACTACTTATTAATTAAAGTTTGTGTTTGATAGAAGTCATCTAATCCTCTTTTGAGAAACATATGGAATTTAATATCAACTGCTGGTTAGTGGCAGAGTAAAACAGAAGCCAAATCAATAAGCTCATAATACATCACCAGAGAAGACTAGTGCTTCCGAAGGTTGATCCATGGATCTGTACCCATTTTGCTACATAAATGGAACCACAAAAAGTTTTAAAATATGAATTTTCTGGGGCATTACTCATGAAGAATCTGATGCAGAGGTCAAGGAAATACATGCATGCAACAAACACCTATGACCACATCAGTGTGAAACAAAGTACAAAAAAGATAATTCACATTATTTTCATTTGCACAGCTCTCAAAAGGATCTCTCAGTTCCTTCATTCTACTAACCCTGGCAATGTGTCTTTTCTTCTTTCCTTTAATTATCTTGAATCTTTAAAACACACTGTTTCAATTGGGTAAGAATAAGTCTGTTTTTTGCAACAGAGTAAGGCCCAATTAAATGTAAGACATCACAAATTATTTCATAATTTTGTAAATAATTGCTTCTACAGCTACTTAGGTTAAAATGGAAATTATTTGTGAAGTCACAAAAGTAGACTTTGTATTGCAAATTTATTTAATAAAGTTCAATTTTTAATAAATAACCATGTGCCAGGTACAACAGTATCTATTCTTTAAGATTAGACATTTTAGAATATTAGATATAAAACATTTGATTATGAAGTTCTACAATATTAAATATCTGGTCTCAAAAAGGACTTTTCTAAAATTAACTGCCATATTTAGGGAAACATTAAACTATGTTTATTCTTAAAATGATCACAAATAGAAATATGTAAGCAATAATAAATTGTATAATAAATAATTAAATCAATCGTGACATACTGACTAGATGAAAATTCTGTTCAGCCATTAAAATAATATCAGGAAAAAAGTAAATATTTATTACAGGGATTAAGAGAGCCAGTGTGAGAAAGCTGGAGTGAGTTTCTTCTACAGAGTAAACCAAGATGGAGTTTCCTCAGCACCCCGCAGAGCAGCAGCATGCCCCACAAATCTTCAAAGAAGCAAAAATAACCACAGAGTGCAAAGAAGAGAAAAATCCATTGACCTGTGTTGGAACTGGCCAGACTCTTACCTGCACTATCACAATCTACCAGCAGCCTCCAAATGTAGTGGGAAAGGTGTGTGAGGGGAATTCAGCAGTTCTGTGCTCCTACCATGGACATGGGGTCCCCTTGAGTCTTGTAGGACTATATCCCTCACCAGAAACTGCCTTATGGAATGGAGCAGGAAAAAGAAAGACTTGAGCAGTGCCAGTCACAATTTCCCAAGGTCTCAACTCTTACAGGTGGTATAGCTACTTTCTAGTTGGCCTGGAAGGATATGATCCCCAAAGACAAACTCTGCAGCTGAAGATGGTTCCTGACTGGGGCAGGTTGCCTGAGAACACCTGAAGTTCTGAGGCCAGGTATACTTTGACATTGAAAAAGCAAATGGCCTGAAGCCAAGAAGAGAGCCAGGTGGGACTCATTGCCATAGCAAATCCATTTCCTATGTAAACACTTCTGTACTCTCCCTGCACAACAATATTATACTAACAACCTGGGACTCCCTCCTAATCCCCACTGGGGTAGCCAAGAGTACACTGCTCAAGCTCCTTGCCTCCCACCCTACATCCCCTTGAAGGCACAAAACAGAGAACTTGGAAAATTCCCAGAGCCACACTCTCCACCTACATTAGCTGGGCACTTCTGGAGCAACATACACCAAAGGGAAAGCCCATAGTCACCATGCAGCTGGATTTCTCCAACAAGTACCATTTCCTGGCTGGAGGGTCAACATTACAGCCCACCACATCAAATATAATATCTTAGCTTTGGGGAAGGCCTGTTACAAGAACCCAACTAACACCACTTTCCAAGCCACTCAGGATGTTCTGAGCCAGTGCAGGTACTCAGCAAAGAACTGCTTTCGTGGGCAATTGAGAAACTCACCACACCAAGGTTATATAACCAAGGAAACCCTATATTGCCTATGTCAACCCTCTGCTAACCTCAAATAAGAGGAAATACTCTATCTGAATAAGAAGGAACCAGAAAAATAATTCAGACAATATGAAAAAATAGAGTTCTCCAACACTCCAAAAGACCACATAAACTCTTTAGCAACAAAGCCTGGCCAAAATGAAATTTCAGACATAGAATTCAGAAGGTTGATTATAAAATTGTTCAATAAACCTCAAGAGAAAAAGCAATATAAAATATTTAAAATATTAATGAATAATTATACAAAGAAATAGATGACTTCAGACATGAATAATTATCCAGAGAAATAGATGGCTTCAGAGAAAAGAAACAAGCTTAAAATTTGGAAATGAAAGAATAATTAAAGGAAATACTAAATGCAGTGGAAAGTTTTAACAGTAGACTAGAACAAGCAGAAGAAAGGATCTCAGTACTTGAAGACAAGTTTTTGAGTTAGCCCAATCAGATACCAATAAATAAAAAAGAAGCCAGGCTCAGTGGCTCAACCTGTAATTCCGTGCCTTGAGAGGCTGAGGTGAGTGGATTGCCTGAGCGCATGGGTTCGAGACCCGCCTGGGCAACTTGGTGAGATCTCATCTCTACAATAAATCAAAAAATTAGCCGGATGTAGTAGCGCATGCCTGTAGTTCCAGCTACTTGGAAGGCTGAGGTGGAAGGATCACCAGAACCCAGCAGGTCGAGGCTGTGATGGCTGGGAGCGGCCACTGCACTCCAGTCTGGGCGACAGAGACTCCAACTCAAAAAAAAAAAAAAAAGAAAAGAAAGAAAAGAAAAAAGAATCAAGAGAATGAAACAAAGTATTCAAGTAATGTGATATTATGTAAAACATTCAAACCTAAGAATCATATATATTCCTGAGGAAGAAGAGAAAGCAATAGTTTGGAAAGCCTATCTGCAGTGTTAAAGGAGGAAAATTTCCCTGGCCTTTCCAGAGATCTAAATATCCATGTACAAGTAGCCCAAAATTTCATTGCAAAAAGGTCATACCTAAGGCATATAATCATCGAGTTATCCAAAGTTAATGTGAAGAAAAAAATTTTAGGAGCAGTGAGACAAAAGTATGAAATAATTTACAAAAGTAAACCTAACAGACTCACAGCAGACTTATCAGAAGTAACCCTGTAAGCCAGAAAGAATTGAGGCCACATCTTCAAGATCCTCACAGAGAATAAAAGTCACCCAAGCATTTTGTATCCTGCAAAACCAAGTTTCATAAATAAAGGAGAAATGAAGTCTTTCCCAGACAAGAAAATGCTGAGGGAAATCCTATAAGCAGAAAAGGATTGAGGACTCATCTTCAATCTCCTCAAACAGAATAACAGTCAGCCAAGGATTTTGTATCCTACAAAACTAAGTTTCATAAATGGGGAAATGAAATCTTTCCCAGAGGGAAAATGCTGAGGAAATTTGTCACCATCATACTGGCTCTATGAGAAATATTCAGAGGAGTTCTAAATACTGAAATGAAAGGTTGGAAAACACCTATAGAGAAATGCTGAAAACCATAATGCTTACTGGCCTTGTGGAACACCAACGCAATAGAGAAATAAATAATTAAATAAAGCAACCAGTTGACAACCAGTATGATGAATGGAATAGTACCTTATATACCATTATTAACTCTGAATGTAAATGGCTTTAATGCCCAACTAACAATACACAAACTAGAAGAATGAAAAAAAGCCACTCTGCAAATTTCTGCTGCCTTCAATAGACCCATTTAACTCACAAAGATCCCCATAGACTCAAGGTAAAGGGGTGGGGAAAAGTAGTCCATGTGAATGGAAACTAAAAATGAGGGAATAGCCATTCTCATATCAGATAAAATAGACTTTAAATTAACAACAGTAAAAAAAAGACAAAGATAGTTATAATATAGTGATAAAGGGATCAGTCAAACAAGAAGACATAACAATTTTAAATATCCATGGGCCTAACCCCAGAGCCCCAACTTTATAAAACAAATTCTACTAGACCTAAAAAGAGAGATAGACAGCAATAGCATAATAATGGGAGAGTTCAACAATCCACTGACAGCAATAGATAGATCACCAAGGTAGAAAGTAAAAAAATGAAACATTGAAGTTAAACTGGATCCTAGAGCAAGTGGAACTAACAGACATCTATTGAATATTCCATTCTAAAACTACAGAATATAATTTCTCATTAGCACATGGAACATTCTTCAAGAGAGACCATATGATAGGCCACAAATCAATTCTCAAAAATTGAAAAAAAATCAAAATCATATTAAACACTTTCACAGACCACGGTGAAATAAAACTATAAATTAACTCCAAAAAGAACTCACAAAACCAAACAAACATAGAAGTTAAACCATCTGCTCCTTAATGATTCTTGGGACAAAAGTGAAATCAAGATAGAAATTTTAAAATTCCTTAAAATAAATTATAACAATGAAACAAGGTATTAAGACCTCTAGTACACAACCAAAGCTATGCTCAAAAAAAAATTTATATCTCTTAAGGCCTACATTAATAAGACCAAAAGACTGCATATTGACAACCTAACATCACACTTCAAGGAATTACAAAAACATGAACAAACCTAACTCAAAGGTAACAGAAGAAAAGAAATAACAATTAGAGCAGAAATAGATGAAATTTGAATTTAAACAAATACAATATAAACGATCAATGAAACAAAAGGTTGGCTCTTTGAAAGATAAACAAAATTGATAGGCCACTAGCTATATTAAGAAATGAAGAGAGAAGATTCAAATGATCTCAATCACAAATGAAAATGGAGACATTACAGCTAATAAAATGGAAATCCAAAAGATCATGTAACACTGTTATGAATACCTCTATGCAAACAAACTAGACAATCTAGAGGAAATGCATACATCTTGGAAACCTTCAACTCCCCAACCTTGAATCAGGAAGAAATAGAAACCCTGAACAGACCAGTAACAAGTAGCAAGATTGAAACAATAATTACAATTGACAGAACAAACAGAACATTAAAAATAGAAAATTATGGGTAATCTGACAATAAATCAAACACTTGAGGCTACTTTAGAAAACATTTAACAGCTTAAGAATACATATAATTTGTAACAATTTATGCACTTTACGTATAATATGCTGACTGTGATACACGTTTCAAGTTTAAAAGGATGTATATCACACTGAATATATTTTTCTACAATATTGAAATGAAATTATAAATAAATCACAATAAGATATTAAGAAAAATGGCAAGCAGTTGAAAATTAAACAACACAGTTATACACAATCCTTGGATAAAAGAATAAAATGAATAAAAATTAAAATGCAATGTGAAAATTTATAAGGTGAGGATAAAGTTGTAACTAGAGGAAAATGTATTTTTTAATGCCTATATTAGAAAAAGAAAAAGGAGAGACAGAAAGAGCATTCTAAAATCAATGCCCTAAGATGCAATGTTAAGAGTTTAGGAAGAAGAAAGAAAGGGAGGGAGGGAGGGAGGAAAAGGAACCAAGTGTAAGTAAAAGTGGAAAGCAATTAATATGAGTTAAAATCAAAAAATTAAAATACAAAAATATATTAAAATAGAAAGCAGGCAAAATACTATAGAACCATTCCAAATCTAATAACAATTAAGAAAGTTAGCCTAAAAACCCCTAGCTAGATTGATGAATGAATGGACGGAAGGAAGGAAGGAAGGAAGGAAGGAAGGAAGGAAGGAAGGAAGGAAGGAAGGAAAAGAGGGAAAGAAAGAAAAGAGAGATGAAGACAGAGGAAGAAAAGCAACGAAAAAAAAACACAAATTACCAATATCAGGAATAAGTAAAGAGTTATGATTTTAGATACACAGATATTTAAAAAGATAATAAGATAATTTTATAAATGTTTTCATATAAATGATAATAAATGTTATCAGCAACAAGTTAAGATAAATTCAAAATATTATTTGAAAAAATACCACTTACCTAAACCAATTAAAAGATGAAATAGAGCATTTGAATAGTATTATATTTATTAAATAAATTGCATTTATCATTAATGACATTTCCATGAGGAAAACGCCAAGCCAGGATAGTCCCCCTGACAAATTCTACCAAATATATAATAAAAACATAGTATAAATCTTAAACAAACGATTTCGCAAAATAGAGGAAAATGAAACATTGTCTAATTGTCTTTCTTTTGCAAGAATGTTCAGAGAAGCTTTATTCATAATATTTCAAAACTTTAATCAATCCAAATGTTAATAAACAGGTGAATGGCAAAATACGCTGCCACAATTATAAAATGGAATACTAACAAAAATAAAAAGAAGCAGAATATTTGTCTATGCTACAATACAGATGAATCTCTAAAACACTATTCTGAGGAAAATAAGTCACAGAAAAAGAAAGAGTACTATATGTTTGATTTTATTTATACGAAGGTGTAGAACAAGCAAACTGAATCTATGGTGATTGTATAACAAAAATGATTGCCCCAGGGGGGATTGACTTAAAAGGAGAATATGGCAGCTTGCTGGGTAATAAAATTCTTTATCAAGCCGGGCTGGGTGGCTCAGCCTGTAATCCCGCACTTTTGGGAGGCTGAGGTGAGTGGATTGCTTGAGCCCGCGGGTTCGAGACCCGCCTGGGCAGCGAGACCTCATCTCTACAATAAATCAAAAAATCAGCCGGACGTGGTAGCGCGCGCCTGTAGTTCCAGCTACTTGGAAGACTGGGCGGAAGGATCGCCGGAGTCCAGCAGGTCGAGGCTGCGATGGCCGGGAGCGGCCACTGCACTCCAGTCTGGGCGACAGAGTGAGACTCCGACTCAAAAAAAAAAAAAATTCTTTATCCATAATGTTCATTTATTTGTCAAAACTCATCAAACTGTAGACTTTTAAATCTGTGCACTTTATTGTTTGTAAACAATATCTCAATAAAAAATAATAAAGTCACCATCCAAAGAAAGAAAAGTCAAGGAACAAACTTGTAGGAGAAAATATTTTATAACACAAACATAAGACTGTTACACAGAGTAAATAATGTTCAAATCAATAAGAAAAATA
This sequence comes from Carlito syrichta, assembly GCF_000164805.1. Lineage (NCBI taxonomy): Eukaryota > Metazoa > Chordata > Mammalia > Primates > Tarsiidae > Carlito > Carlito syrichta. The sequence goes on along the minus strand of NW_007231449.1, from coordinate 150,903 downwards.
TAGCCAAATGGAAAAATGGATAAAAATTATGAATAGTTACTTTACAGATAAGGAAAACTAAAAGCCTGTATGCATATGAAAAGATGACAAACTCTCACTTGTAATCAGGAAAATAAAAAATTAAAGTCATATGAGATACCATTTCATATTCACCAGATCGACAAAAATTAAAAGGTTGGGAAACATCAACTACTGGTGAGAATGTGGAGTGAAAGGAAGTATATCATTTTGATGAGTGAATAATTTGGTATAATTACTTTTGCTTTGAATTTCTCTTCACTCCTAGGTATGTAATTTAGAGAAAGTCTTGCACATGTGGCCAGGGGACATTTATAAACATGCTTATAACAAAATTATTATACTAGAAAAAATAAAAAAACAACCTAAATATATATACCACATAATTTGTGTTATAATCACACAGTGGAATACATACAGAAATGAAAATGAACTGCAGCTATACTCAACCCTATAAAAAGTTTAATGTTGAGAAAAATACGTAAGACAGATGAATACAGGCTGATAAAGGTGATTTACATAAAATTTTTTAGAAGTAACTAGTTTAAGCTTTTATACGTAGGAGAAGATTTTTTTTGTTAAAAAAAAAAGCAAGCAGATGATTAACATGAGTCAGGATCACAATGATTTCTTGGGAGAATGGATCTGGGAAGAGCAAACAAGGACCTTCCAAAATTTGACAATTTTCTATACTTTAAGCTAGGTGGTGAGTTCATGGGTACTCATTTTATTATTCTTTTTCAAACTGTATGTATACATTTTAAATACTTTATATGTATGTTTTTAATATAAAAATTGAGTAGAATATTATGCTAAGTGAAAGAAAAAAGTCACAAAAGGCCACATGTTATATAATTTCATGTATATAAAATGTCCAGAATAAGAAAATCTACAGATACAGAAAGTAGATAAGTGGTTGCCCAGGGCTGGGGAGGTGAGAGAAATAAAGAGTGGGAGTGCTAATGGGCATGGGGTTTCCGATGGGGATAAGGAAAATGCTCCAATATTAATTGTGGTGATGGTTGCACAATTCTGTGAAAAACTTCTGAATTGTATAAAGTCAGAAACTTTAAATAGGCTAATTCTATGGTATTTAAATTATATCTCAACAAAGCTTTTATTTAATGAAAAAAGTAGAGAGGTGAGACACACAGAAAGGCTATGAATGGGTGATATGAATGGGTGATAAGATGCTGACATTAACAAAGATGAAAATAAGCAGTATTGCTCTGTAGCAGTGGTTCTCAAATTTTGACATGCACCCAAATCACCTGGAGATCTTGTTAAAACACAAATTGTGAGGCCTTATCACTGGGTTATCTGAGTCTACCAGGTCTGGAATGTGAATAACTGCAAAATTCTGCAGGTTTGTGATTCTGTTGGTCTGTGTAATCAAGAATCTTCATCCCTAACAAGTTCCCAGGTGATTCTGATGCTACTGGCCCAGGGACTACTCTTGGAGAACTGTTACTGTATAGTGTCCATTACATGTGTATACACTGAATGAACGGATGGATGATTGGTTGGTTAGGTGTTTGGTTGAGTGGAGCTGAATTGTTGACTTGATGGATAAATGGATGGATAAAGAGTGAGTGGATGAATTGTTGGGTTCAGAGTAGAAGGGAAGAAAATGGGTTTAGGTAAGTTGTAGTGTAGAAACAGTGTAGAGAAGGACTTGAAATAAAGACCTAGTTTCAACACTTGGGTTCACCACTTACTAACTCTGCAGTTTGGCAACTGAGTTCACATCACTGAATCTCATTTTTCTCACTTGTGAAATATGGGTAAATAATGCCTATGAATCTCCCTCGAGTTAATAACTCTCAGGAGAGCCTAGCAAAGGGCCTGGAATGCAGCAGCTGCTCACTGCTATTTGCCTGAATCTGACTATTGCCAACATATATCATTGGTCTGCACTGTGTGCTTGAGACTAGAGTCTTATAATTTAGGTTTATCTTGTTTCCATAGTGGCTGATACTGACCTCAAATTAGATCAAGTCTTTGAAGCTGGGTGTCATGATACAGGAGAAGAAGATGACGCACAGCCCATACTTGTGATGGTTCTGGCATTTCCCTGTCTTGGCCACTTCGTGGGAGATATCCTTTATCCTAGAATCTTATTGGGACTTGATTTGGGTTGACTAATTCTAGGAAGACTCAGCCTCAATAAGCTAAGTTATCCTTAACAGAGTTAGGAATATACCCAGACACCTGCATGTCAGGAAACCTCTGGGTCCTGAGCCTTCCTTTGCACCCTTCACACCCACAAGTCTGGTAGTGCCACTTTACTGGAAGGGTCCTGCTTCCACAATCCCAGTATGTTTAAGAAGTCAAGATAAACATAACAAAACCACACAAATGGTTCAGGTAAAATAAAAAAGTACACGTAAAATTCTCTCTCATATTACATATCACAGTGGATCCAATCCCTCAGATATTTGTGGTATGGATTAAATTATAGTGGCTGAGTAATTGATTGGTTGGTGCTAATTGTTATTGATTCATGAAGGGAAAACATGATAGGCTCAAATCTATTCATCTATAAAATTTAAAGACTATTGTGAGGGCCTACTTGGCAGCATGTAAAGAGACATTTGATGCCTGCAACAAAAAGTTTAAAAATTTAAAAATGTGTTGTGAACTTAATAGTAAAAGTGAAAGAAGTTCATCTTAAGTAAGTCTCCTACAAGTAAGTGTCCTATTAGAGAAGAAAATTCTGAAATTTGAGATAGAATTATATGAATAGTTACACTTGAGAATTTAAATCCCCAGTTTCATCTGAACTTTCTGGACATGAAGAATATATATATTTTTAATGATAGATATATGGGGTACAACTCAGGATTTCTTACATAAGTAGGCTTCGTGCAGGTGAAGTTTGGACCTCCAACTGACCCTCGCTTGCTCTGGTTTAGGAACAGGTATGCTTTGTGATGCCATGCCCTCCTTCTAGCTGGCAGTGTCCATCAACTGCCAATCCTTCCTTTGTGCTAATGTGATTAATGTTCAGATCCCATTTATGAGTGAGAACATTTGGTAATCAGTTCTTTGTTTCTGTGATAGTTTACTCAGTATGCTGATCTCCAACTCTATCCAACTTGCTGTAAATTCCATGATTTTGTTCTACTTTATGGTTGCATAATACCCCACTGTGTATATGTGCTACATTTTCTTTATCAAGTCATCTTGATGGATAGTGGGACTAGTCCCATGTTTTTGCTATTGTGAATAGTGCAACTAAAAACATGCATATATTGGTGTCTTTTTCGTAGAACAATTTAGGATTCTTCTGGGTATATTCTCAGGAAAGATATTGCTGGATTGCATGGAAGGACAATTTTTAGTTCTTTTAAGAATTGACACACTGTTTTCCATAGAGTTTGGACTAGCTTGCAATCCCATCAACAGTGTGCAAGTGTTTCCTTTTCTCTGCATCCTCATCAGCATCTATTGTTTTTTTGATTTATTGATGAAGGGCATCCTTTCTGGGGTTAGGTGGTGGTTTTCATTTGCATTTCTCTGATGATTAATGAGGCTGAGCATTTTTTCATGTATCTGTTGGCCGCTTTTATAGCTTCATTTGAAAAGTGTCTATCCATGTTCTTTGCCCACTTTTTGATAGGATTGTTTGTTTTCTTCCTTTTAGACCATTTGAGCTCCTTGTAGATCCTTTATTTTAGGCCTTTGTAGGATACATTATTAGCAAATATTTGTTTCCCATTCTGTGAGTTGTCTCCCCACTCTCTTGATGGTTTCTTTTGATGTGCAAAAATGTTTCAGCTTGATGAGGTCTCACTTGTCTATCTTATCTTTTATGGCATTTGCTTTTGGGGATTTAATCAATAAATGTTTACCTACTCCAATGTGCAAAAGAATGTTTCCTATGTTTTCTTCTAGGGTTCTTATAGTGTGAGGCTTTACATTTAGATTTTTGATCTATTTAGGGTTGATTTTTATATATTTTGTAAATAATCTTACTTTAAATTATTTGTTTTAAAAAGAAGCTTCTTATGTTGAAGACTATAGAGTCTTCAAATGAGGCAGGTGTCATATAACACATTGCTTACTTTTTCATGATCTGCCCCAACTTTGTCCTCTTATCCTACAGATTAGGGTAAAATTTCAGCATAACACACCTGGGGAACTGTTGAGCCTGGTACTCGAAGAAAAGAATCAAAGAATGTGCAGGACTCAGCTAACATGCACCTACAGGAATGAGAATAGTACGTCAGAGAATGTCTTCTGAGGGTATTAGGTCAAAGGTGAAGATAAAGCTAGACAAAGGGGAGGTTGGTGATATAGAAGTGCTCTCCAATGGCATATGATTTTACATATTGTCCAGGGCTTTTATTGATGTGTTTGATACAATCCTGGTAAGGATTTTGGAAGTTTGTAAAAGTGATGGTCAACATTAAAAGAAGTAGAAATCTTAGATTAGCTATGGAAGACTATGAAGAAAGAGAGTAAATGACTTAGGAAAGTAAGCATGGTATAGAGGTTCTATAATAAAAAATTGGAAAACTTGCCAGCTGACCATGATGTTTTAGAGAACCTGGAGAACAATTTGCTTACCAAGACAATGAGAAATACACTAATGAGGATGGGACAAATGTAATCTTAAAGTGTATTAGTGTCTGTGCTGCGTGTATTGAGACTTCTGTTAGGGGATGCTGTTATAGAGTCAAGATCCCTGGTAGTAATAAAGATAATGAATCCTGGAGTATCAGAAATCAGTCTGCAGCATTTAACCATCTGAATTGAGGTGAGTGTAATTCATGTAATAAAAAGCAAAGCTGGAAAGGTATTGAGAGTGCATAACACAAATCTCTTTAGAATTTTCACAAAGCATAGATGGACAGCTAAGAAATAGATATAATCAATTAACATATACATATAATCGAAAGGTATTAAGAAGAGATGAATAGAAGGGTGGAGTTAGCAGTTCTAAATGAAAATTGCAAGCCCTTACCCAGTTATCTAACTTAAGCCGGTTTTTAGACCCAGAACCTATTAACTAGATGTTGCAATTCCATGAGGAAAAATTCTGCAATACCACAGCAAATATATATCATAGAGATTCCCAAAAGTCCAAAGAGTAATAGTACAATGGGAGAGGAGAGTATCTAGAACCTTTGAGGGATGTTGGATTCAAGATGCAAGTTTAAGCTGATATTTGAGGAAGCAAGGCCATCATGCCTCCTTTTAGTAGCAGGACATACAGGTCAGGTAATTCATGGAACCCTTGCTCAGGTCCATCTTACAGTGGGTCTACAGAGTTCACGGACCCTCTGGTAAGTAACACCCTGGTACATATTTATTGGTTCTCTGGGAAGAAAAATCCCTAATTTGTAGCAGTTGTTTATGTCTGTGGTGTAAATACTCTCACCATAACTGATTTCAGGGTACCACATGACAACATTGAACATGGAGTTGGGAGGAGATGTGCAGGGTTAGATCTTAGAGCCAGTACAAGCCTGCTTCAGCACACTACTGCATCCTCTGGCTGTTTTCCCAGACCACAAATATAATCAGAATGGATATACAGTGAGTCATCACTTAATATCATCAATAAGTTCTTGGAAACTGTAACTTTAAGCAAAATGATACATATAAGGAAACCGATTTTAGCTGAGGCTAATTGACATAAATGGGAATTAATTTCCTATGACATATTTCTGGTCACAGAAACATCACCCCATTTCTAAATAAAGACCAAAATACTTCTAATATTAAACATTGATAAATAAATGTGACCTGTGTATACATTTAAGAAAGATGTTTTTAAAAAACAAGTAAGATAATTGTTCACCTAATTACTTCAGTTCTGGGTCTCAGGTAACTAAAACCTATGCCATCAGTCCAGAAAGGAAAGCAGGAATTGACCCTGGATAGGACACTATCCCATCACACGGCACACTCACACACACACCCCCACACGCACTCTGACTGAGACCATGCAGATATACTAATTCATCTAACATACACAACTTTGGGATGTGGGAGAAAACCGGAATATATGAGAAAAACCCCTGCATACCTGGGGAGAATGTGCAAACTCCATGCAGATAGTGATCCTAGATGGAAATCGACTAATTTTTCTCATCAATGTTATAATTAAACAACATTGAATTAATTGATGTTATTCTAGGACCTGCTGTGCTTAACAATTGACAGACTCTCATATTTGTTGCTTTATTTGTACAGAAGTTATTGTAGCAAGGAAGCTTTCCCATCTACCCCAGTAGATATAATGAATTAAAAAACATTTTTCCTTGGGTCGGGGGTAACAGTGATTAGTGTCACCTTCAAAGATTTAAAAAATAAAGAGGTGATGTTTTTATCTGTTGTAGATTGTGTGTTCTAGAACCTGGCTAAAATTGAGTTTTTGTAATATACTTATTAGATATTAGCACCTATGAAAGGAAGGAGAAAGTTCATTTGGGCTGAAGAGAAAATCTAAATTCAGTGAACTGATACATTTTTGGCTAATCCGGCTGGAAATTCTGAAGTTAGTGTGTTTGTCAGAGTGTCTCACATTGGGTTAAATCATAAGCCTTGGTCAATTACTGAATGGCCTGACTTCAGCAAAGCAATTCTCTGAAGCTAAGTTAGACTCTGAAGAACATAAAAGCTGGAGGGTATCTTCTGATCACTCTGTATATAGCTGGGCAGTAAATTCTCCCTCAAAGGGGATCTGGGTGGCCCATTTCCATGCAAATCTTTCAGTCATATTTGCATTTCATTCACTAGTTAGTAATCTGTAAAACCTACAATAATAATGGTAGATAACAGTAGACAATTGAAAACTTACCTAATAATCAATGAAAAAGAATTGCAATATTTGATGGGTCTCTTTGGCAGCCATACAAATGTACCTTTCAAATCTTCTGCTTTAGGGACCGTAATTGACTGAGGCACTGGCTGTTCCCTCTTTGAATCTACCAGTATATTTGTGCTCAGTTCACACTTTCCACAAATTATTCCCAGCTAATACCTGAGAACAGCATGGGTACTAATACAGTCCAATTCTCACAAGATGCAAGATTCTTTAATTAGCAACTATAGTTTGAAGACTATCCATAAGCCTAGGCAAAACATTTTGGAAAAATATTGTTGTCTGAAATTCTTCCTACCTGTGGTAGGACAGATGACATCCCTGCCAAAGATATCTGCGCCTTAATCCCCAGTAACTTGAATATGTTGCCTTAACTGGCAAGATGAACTTTGAAGATGTGATTAAAATGAAGAAATTATCCTGTATTATTTGAACAGGTCAAATCTAATCACAAGAATCCTTAAAACTCAAGGAAAACCTTTCCCAACTGAAGTGGGAGAAGAAAAAAACAGAGGAGATCCAAAGTGAGACAGCAATTTAATCTGCCATCTCTGGCTATGATGATGGAGGAAAGAGACCATAAGTCAAGGAATGTTGGTGGCCTCTAGAATCTGAAAACGTCTTTCATTTTGCAGTAAGAAAAACAACAATAGCAATAACAAAGTTACTAGAACTCCAAGGCTCAAAATCCTGTAAATAACCTGAATAAGAAAAGAAACTGATTCTACCCTAGAGCTTTCAGAAAATAATGCAGCCTTGTCTGTCTTGATTTTAGTCTAGTGAGGCATGCACTGGATTTCTGACCTACAGAATTTTGAAATCATAAATTTGTGTTGTCAAAATCATAAAGTCTGTGGTAATTTGTCACAACAGTCATAAAATACTGATACATTATTCAACCTTTCTTCCTTCTCTTTCCGTTTCACAACTATCAGATCTATCTGAACAACTTGAAGATTCTCTCTATGTTGGCTCCTCCTTTTTATCTTTTATAGGGATTTCCCCTAATCAATCTTTTACACATCTAATCTCATCTCATTATCTACTTCTCAGAGTATTGGTTTTACTATATATTTACAGATAGCATAGTGTGCTTTGGTAGATACTATTACAATTCATTTGGTGAGTAACATAGAAGGTTGCTAGTTTTGAATGGGGCAAGAATAGAAAATTGTCTTCCATAGGTTCAAACTTGAATATAAGTACTATTGCCACTTAGACCATAAGAACCAGCAGATTTAATGCTATGAGAATATTCTCATAGAGAAGGATTCTGTATAACCACTCTGACAAGCACAAATATGAAAGTCATTCCACAGATATCTAAGGTTCTGGAGCAGAGTCATGCTATCTGCAGCAGAGAACTATACACTATTCCAAAAGCAACTGTAGGCATGCTATTGGACGTTGGTAGAAACTATCCAAATATGGAGACTTCAATTGGTCATGTGATCAGTGTTATCATTATGATCTATTAATACATGCTATTAACTATGAGACCCAAAAGCAACCAATTTCAAAGTGCAAGTGGTATACCTGGAATCAAGCTTGAGTAAACTCACATGGTATAAGTAAGCTCACATGACCCAGAATCCCTTTCATCTGCCAAAATTGAAAGAATCTCTTTCTCTTGGCTCATATTGATAGCTGTATCAGAGTACCAAGACCAGTTAACAAAGGGGAACTAGCTTGAGGTTTGTTTTCATATAGGTCAACTTGGCACATAAGTACATGAGTACTTATGTACAATAGTCCAACTCAAATGTGGCCCTCAGCGGTAAGGGGAAATTCTTCCTAAGAGCAGAACTTCAGATAGCATAATTAATCACCTTTCTATGAAGAAAGAAGTGATTAAATATAAATATACACTTTGAATATCATGCAGGGGTACATGGTTTAGTAGTAGGGCTGGAGGTTGAAAGAAGTAACGTTGATGGATCCAGGACAAAGAAGTCATAAAAAGAGGTATGAGGCTGAGGAAAATGTGAGAGGAACATTGAAAAATGATGTGTTACTGCAAGAACTCAATCCTTGCTCTTTGTGATTACTATTTTGTTGTTGATTTGTTGTTCTATCATTTTACAATGATAGGTTTATTGTGGTACGGAAGCTATGGTTCATTAATCTAGTTTAGCATTTGGTAGGCCATTTCAGTTTATAGACATACCTCTTTAGCCTGAGAAATTTTCTTGCATTATTTAGTCTTGTCAAACTCCTTTGAGTCAAATTTTGGCCATCCACAATTTAAATTATGTATATTTTGTTTTGCATTTTTAATCCTTTTGCTTCTTTGCTTTTCTTTAGGAGTTATCCTCAATTGTACTTCTAGCCCTTCCATTTATTGTTATATTTGAGAAACGAATTTTAATTACCAGAAGGTCTTTTTTTGTCTTCTGTATGGAGATTTTATTCTACATGCGATACATTTTCTTTTTCTTTCTTTTCTTTTCTTTTCTTTTTTTTTCTTTCTTTTTTTTTTTTTTTTGAGTTGGCGTCTCACTCTGTCACCCAGGCTGGAGAGCAGTGACATGCTCACAGCCACCGCAGCCTTGACATGCTGGGCTCAGGTGATCCTTCTGCTTCAGTCTTCCAAGTAGCTGGAACTACAGGCATGTACCACCATGTCTGGCTATATTCTCAACTTTATATAAGAATTCTACTTAAAATTTCTTGTTCTGTTTTGTTTAAGGTCTATACCATCCTTCATATCACTTTTTTTTCTCTTAGAGTAGTATTTTTATTTATTTTAATCCTTCTTGTTTGTTGCAAGCTTTTCTCAAATCTTTGGTGACCTGTGTACGTTTATTTATATTTAATAATGTTGCTCCTCCACCCCAAACAAAAGATTACACACTTCTGTGCACATGGTTGGGCTAGTTAATTTACAAGATTTATTTTGGAGTGAGAATATATAAAATGCTCACCTTGAGGTTTTCACTATGTGAGGAACCTCTAAATGCCAAAGACAAAGATCTTTACTCTAGGGATGTGTGTCACCTATGTTAGCTACCTATCACTCTCTGGCTGGCTTATTCACTTTGTTTAGGTAAAAATATTTGCATATTCAGTCTAAGATGCTTAGTTATCGATGTTTTGTTGAAAGAAATGGATCAGTCTATTCATCCACACATGGACCCATAAAATAACTTCTAGTTTTAATTCCAAACTATTGCATCTACCCTTTCACAAACCTGTTATGTTCTAGTGCAGGACCTCTGTAGGGATATATAAAACAGGTCAGATTTAGCCTGTACCAGAATTCTCTGTTCTTCAACAGTTAATGGAGTTAAATAAAAACAGTTTCAAACAGCTTAGAACCTAGGGTTATTGATAAAGAAACATTTATTAAAAAAGAAATTGCATGATCAGAGATATGGGCTAGCTAAACCCTTTTGGGAGTCAAACAATGTAGTTCCTTTGCAGTCAGGCAAAAATTTCCTGAGGAGAGAGCATCACATTTGTCAAGGGCTTATACCTCACCACTGACGGATTATAAGAACACAGACTTGCTTTCCTGGTTTATTAATTCCAGTGTCATAATATGAAAATGAGAGAATTAGATAGTCTTCATAGGGTATTTTATGAAGATTAAATGACATGATACATACAAAGCTCACACAAAAAATGCTTGGAACGAAGAAAGATCTTGTATATAGAATACCTTTAATAAATGGTAGCTATTGATTTTCAATTTTGTCATATAACTTTTAACACATTTTACTTTCTCTGAAATGTAAATGCTTATGATTCATGCCAAAGAGATGTGCCATCTATCAGGCAAAAAATTTGGATATGATACTGCTATCATTGCCTGCTCATATATGAATTTAGCAATGTTCAAAAAGTATCTGTTTAGCTTCTTGTCATTTTAGCTGAGATATTTTTACTGGTAGATCTACAATTGATTAAATTCAAAGGTAATCCTTAATTGTTGCCTCAAATGCCTCCAAGAAAACAATTCTATTATGCGAACTGAAACAAAAGACTTGTCATGTACATACAAGAAGCCTGTATATCATGCAATTAAATAAAATAGATACTATCAGATCTCTCAAGAAAGCACTAACATTGCCAAATCTAGAACAGTTTACTGTGACAGTTTCCTTCACAATGGGCTGCAGTTTAAAAGATAACATTTTTATGCTCAAAACTTCTAGTTGACTTTAAGGAAAAGTTGGGTTGCCCTTTGAGACTCATATCTCAATTAAGAGGGAGAGGTAAATTTAATCTATTTTTAATGTGCTTCAAATATACACAGTTGATGCTGAAGATACAAAATGACTAGCATATATCATGATGTGCAACTGTCTGCGTGATAACAGGCAAAACTCCCAAGATACATGCTTCATTCAGAAAATATTTAGTCTTCAATTGTAAATTCAACTGTTTTATTATGCTGAGAATAAAAATAATGTGGAACAGAAAGAATTAACTGTGCAGTATTGTCTTGTTCTGGTTTTCAGGGGAAATGCTTCAAATTTTTGTCCATTTAGCAATATGTTGGCAGTGGGTTTATCATAGATGGCTCTTACTATTTTGAGGTATGTTCTCTCTATGCCTAAGGGTTCAAGGGTTTTTTATCAAAAAGAGATGCTGGATTTTATCAAAAGCTTTTTCTGAATCTAATGATATAATCATGTGGTTCTTGTTTTTACACCTGTTGATGTATTAAATTACATTTATGGGCTTGCGAATGCTGAGCCAACCCTGCATCCCAGGGAAGAAACCTACTTGGTCATGGTGGATGAATCTGAGATGTGTTGTTGGATCTGATTTGCTAGAATCTTGTTGAGTATTTTTTTTATATTTGTTCATCAGGAATATTGGCCTATAGTTCTCTTTCTTAGTTGAATCTTTACCCAGTTTGAGTATCAGTGTGATGTTAATTTCATAAAAAGATTTGGGGAGTGTTCTGACTTTCTCAGTTGTGTGGAATACTTTCAATAGGATTGTATTAGCTCCTCATTGGATATTTTGTAGAATTCCACTGGAAATTCATCTGGTTTAGGGCTTTTTATTTTGTTTGTAGGTAGTTTTCCTCTGACAGAGTCAATTTTCTGAGTTGTTATTGTTCTATTTAGGATGTCAATTTCTTCTTATGTAAAAGGAACAAACTGACCCAGACCCCAAACCCCCGAAGAGACTTGGAGACTCTTCTGCTTATGTAGGTATAACAAGCTAAATCTGCTTCTGTAAATATGCTTGCTAATGCATTGTGGTTCAGCTAGCTGGAAAGTCCTTGACAACTGTGATTAGCTAGCTGAAAAGTCCCTGGCAGCTGCTGCTACCAGGATATGGTTTTGGTCTATAAAAACTCCTCTCAGTTGCAGCTTGGGGCCCTTACTTTGGAATTTGTGTGTCCAGCAAGTGGTCGCCGGACGGTCAAACCTTGGCTAATAAACCTCTCCTTTGTTACTTATAACCTTGTGTCAGTGTCTGTAATTTTAATTAAGCCCTCAGACCCTACTTCATGTGGGGGCCCATCCAGGATAACTGAGCACATAAATTGCAGCCATTTTAACCAACAGGTCTTGTGGGGCTGTGTCCCTGTGAACTCTCTGGGTTCGATTGGGCCTGTATCTCTGGCAGACTCACAATGCCCCTGGAAGCCCTCAGAGAGGTAAGTCAGGTTCCTGATTTCTGTTTTGAGTGCACTCCTGTAGAGACTCTCAGGAAAGCTGGATGCAGTGCTAATTCCAGGGTCTGAGGTCCCAGTGAGACGTCCTTGTCTTTTTATGTTTGGTGTTTGTCACTGTTATGTCTGTCATAGCTGTCGATATCATGGGACAACAATGTTCTCAGCCTGCCACCCCTCTGCAGCTGGTCTTGTGCCACTTCAAGGATTTTGAGAAAGCGTCACAAGACTCAAGTGACCAGGAAAACAAGGGTAAACTAGCCACCTTTTGCTCCCTTGAGTGGCTCACATTTCCTAATTGCATCTGAGGGTACTTTTGATTCCACCATAATGGAGAAAGTCCACCAGTTTGCCTACTGCTGTCATCTGGACCAGATCTTGTACATCACCGCCTGGTACCTCCTGGTAATGCAATAACCATGACAGATGAGAAAGGCCAAGAAAAATAACAACTCTTCTCATGTTTTAGCTTTGCAGGAAACTCCTAAACCCAAAACCCTGGTCCTCCAGAATCCACTGGAGGACAACGATATTCTCCTGCCATACCCTATACCCCAGTGGGAACAAGGGGCTCAAGAGGTTATCAGTCCATCACACACTAGGAGCGGGTCCTCCTACCAGCCCCGTTACCCCCCACTTCCCCATTTATCCTCAGAGGGGCCAACAGTCCCTGGCCAGCCAATGAGCCAGGATTCATCCTTGGGAAACCCGGAGATCCAAACACTGGCAATTCTTCCTTTAAGACAAGCCCCTGGGTTTGATGCAGGTGGAATGGGAGCCCTGCCCTTTATGGTCTATGTCCCTTTCTCTACTAGTGACCTCTAGAACTGGAGAAACCAAAACCCATCATTCTCTGAGAGACCCCAGGGTCTCATCTCTCTCTTAGAAACTATCTTCTTCATCCATCAGCCCACATGGGATGACTGCCAACAGCTTCTCCAAGCTCTCTTCACCGCAGAATAGAGAAACAGAATCCATCAGGAAGCAAGGAAACTAGTCCTGGGGCCAGATGGCAGGCCTACAAAGCAGTCCCGTGTGGAGCATGTCTTCCCCACTGAAAGACCCAACTGGAACCCCATCACAGATCACAGTAGGGAGCATCTCACCACCTCTCACTGGACTTTAATGAGGGGGTCTCTGGGCCGCCACAAGGTGCCCTACAAATTTGTCTAAGGTAAGCGAGGTTATTCGGGACCCACAAGAATTTCCCACCACTTTTCTGGAATGACTCATGGAGGCCTACCGGATGTACACTCTGATAAACTTTGAGATCCCAGAAAACTGGAGGGCACTAATCATAGCATTTGCCTCCCAGTCAGCTCTGGATGTAAGGAATAAATTGCAGGAAATTGAGGGATTCAAAGGCAAAAGCTTGTCAGAATTAACAGAGATAGCTCAGAAAGTTTTTAACAATAGGGAATCCCAGGAGAATAGGCAGGCTAAGAAAATGGCCAAAGCAGTTGTGGTAGCCTTGGAAGAAGCCAGGCCGAAACAGCCAGCCAGAAGAGGGGCAACAGGGATGCAAAAAGAAGTCACTGGCAAAGGACCAATGTGCCTACTGCAAAAAGTTTGGACACTATGTAAAAGATTGCCCAAACAAGCTGCCCTGACTACAGGCTCTCTCTCCACATTCAGGAGAGTACCCACCACCACTGCTCACTCCAACACTTCAGCTACAAACAGACTGATGGGGCTGGGGCTCTAGCAGTAGCCCCCTGGAGCCCAGGGTGAGGCTAACTGTGGGGGGTGAACCCATTCATTTTCTGGTAACCACGGGGGCTGTGAACTCAGTTCTACAAAGGGATAGTGGCTGCCTGCAACAAAAATGAACCCTGGTTCAGGAGGCAACTGGGACCCAGTTGGTCCCATGAACTACCAAAAGAATGGTCAACTTGGGAAAGGGGGAAGTTACCCATTTGTTCCTAGTAATGCCAGATTACCCGTACCCACTCAGGACGAGATCTCCTACACAAGCTTATAGCCAACATAGGTTTTCAAGAAACCACTGCCACGGTAAAATTAAACCAGTCAGAAACACCAGCAAAAATTCATGTTATTGTTCCTTTAAGTGAAAAATACTTGCTGACGGAGGGTAAGTTCCCCCTCGACTCTTCAAACACCATTTTGCTAGCTCAGTTGCAGACTGAGTTTCCCTGAATCAAAAGCCCCCAGGCTGGCACCCAATCAGCCACCAGTCATTGTTCAGCTCAAGAGCCAGGCAACGCCCATTAGGGTAAAGCAGTACCCCATATCCCAGGACCCCGGAGGGGCATTGCAGTCCACATCCAGTGCCTACAAAGGGCAGGAATCTTAGTGCCGTGCCTCTCGTCCTGGAACACCCGTTGCTTCCAGTCCGAAAAGCTGGCATGGGGGATTACCGACTGGCGCAGTACTTAAGGGAAGTCAATAGGCGAGTGGAGGATATCCACTCCACGGTCCCTAACCCGTACACTCTCCTGGGTGGACTCTCCGCAGAAAGGCAGGTATACACCGTCCTGGATCTTAAGGACACTTTCTTCAGCATTCCCCTGGCTAAGCAGAGCCAGCCTTTGTTTGCCTTTTAATGGACAGATCCTGAGAAAGGGGAAAATGGCCAGTTGACCTGAACACGGCTCCCGCAAGGATTTAAAAACTCACCCACACTGTTTGATAAGGCTCTTCGACAGGACCTTTGAGACTTCCGGCAACAACACCCTGAAGTGACTCTGCTACAGTATGTAGATGACCTGCTAATTGCTGCTACATCAGAAGGTGAGTGCCTCTGGTTTCGACCCGGCCCTGGCCCTGCTGGATATTGAAAAACCTTTTTACCTTTATGTGGATGAGAGATGTGGCATCACCCGGGGAGTCCTAACCCAAAAGTTTGACCCATGGAATAGACCAGTCACCTACTTATCAAAAAATTGAACCCAGTGACTTTGGGCTGGCCACCTTGCTTGCAGGTCATAGCAGCCATTGCTATGTTGGTAAAGGACTCAGACAGATTAACACTGGGGTAAAATCTAACCATTATGGCCACTCATGCAATGGAGTCCTTACTCTGAGGGGCCCCCGACAAATGGATATCAAATGTCTGAATAATTCATTATCAAGCATTGCTCCTAGATCAGCCACGTATCAAGTTTCAGCACACCACCAGTTTAAACCCTGTAATCTTGTTGCCAGAAGAAAACACTACAGGACCACTCCACTGCTGTTTCAAAGTCACTGAGTCTCTCCAGAAGTTGCAATGGGATTTAACAGATATCCCAAATGCTGATCTAACCCTTTTCTCAGATGGCAGCATCTTCATGCAGGATGGGGTCAGGTATGCAGGGGTGGTAGTGGTCACTCTGCAGGGAAATTTCTGGGCTGAGCCCTCCCTTCAGGGACATCAGCCCAGAAAGCGGAACTAATCGCGCTGACTGAAGCCCTAAAAGTGGGTACGGGGAAAACTGTAAACATCTACACTGACAGCAGATATGCCTTTGCTACTGCACATGTCCATGGGGCAATCTACAGGGAAAGGGGGCTGCTCACAGCAGAGGGGAAAACTATTAAAAATAAGGCAGAAATCCTAGACTTAGTAGCACAATCTGGGCCCCTACGAGGGTGGCCATTATCCACTGCCCAAGCCACCAAAAAGGGCACTCAAGGGAAGCAATAGGAAACAGAAAGGTAGACCAGGCAGCCAAAGACACTACTTACCGCAGAACCACCTGCTTGCTAACATTGCCCCCTCTGGTGCTGAGTGAGTCGCCAAAATATACAGATGAAGACCTCCTGATTGCACAAAAACTGGGTGGAACCAAAAACCCCAGGGGATGACTGCAACTCCAGCATGGCAGAATCTTCCTCCCACAAGCCTTGGGATGGCACACAAGGAGTTCTTCCTTCCCTGCCTAGATCAGCTGGTGCAGGAGATTATTCAAGGCTGCATGCCCTGTCAACAAACCAACAGCACTAAGGTCAGTGTATCTACCCAAGGAATCCGAGACAGAGGATTAATCTCCAGGAGACATTGAGAAATAGATTTTACAGAGGTAAAGCCCAGGCAATATGGATATAAATACCTGGTGGTATTGATAGACACTTTTTCGGGATGGGTAGAGGCATTTCCCACCAAAACCGAAACTTCCTCAGTTACTGTTAAAAAGCTTTTAAACGATATCATCCTGAGATATGGTCTACCCATCTCAATAGGCTCAGACAATGGCTCAGCATTTATCTCAAAACTCACTGAGAGTATTGCAAAAATCTGGGAATAAATTGGAATTTATACTGTGCATATCATCCCCAAACTTCAGGTCAGGTAGAAAGAATGAATCGGACACTCAAGGAGACCTTAACTAAATTAACCCTGGAGGCTGGCGAGGGATGGGTGACGCTCCTTCCCTATGCCCTCCTAAGGGCCAGATGTACCCCCCATATTAAGGACCTAACCCCCTTTGAAATCCTCTTCAGATGACCCCTGCCCATGCTTCCAAAAGTAGGATTAGAAAATATGTCAGAACTTTCTAATCATAATCTGCTTCAATCACTGCAGGCACTCCAAAAAGTTCAGCGGACTGTGGCTAAAACCGTGCAAGCAGCTCTCGGAAAACCAGCCCCAGAAATCCCTCACCCATTCCAGCCCGGTGACCAAGTCTGGATAAAATGGCACAAGACCGAGGCTCTCATCCCTAGTTGGAAGGGCCCCCACGTGGTCATCCTGACAACACCGACTGCTGTTAAAGTCAGTGCTATCTGCCCTTGGATTCATCACTCGCAAGTAAAGGCTCACACCCAGAGAAATGGAAGGTCGTCAAGCCCGCCACCAGAGAGGACCCCCTAAAGATAAGACTTTTGCATGTTTTAGACTCTTAACCTTAATCTCTTTCTATGTCCCTGGGAGCATTGCATACCAGCCTCATTCCCGGTATCACTATGCCCCAGGCAATTATACTTGGGAATTAATAGACACTGTCCCCAGGGCCGTATTCACCTCCTATCACGGGAGCAACCAGCCGGCTTTTAATTTTGATCTTTGTAAGCTATGGCCAAGCTTGTTAGCACGAGAGTCAACATTTTGTAAGAATAATGGCAAGGGAAAAGACATCTGTCTTCCCCACAACTGCGGGGACCTAAAATCTGAAGAGCTCCTCGCAAATGTTGAGTTTTACGCCTGCCCGGATGCCGGCCCCTACCATTGACATAAACCCCAACAATTCCACTGCACTGGATGGGGATGTGAAACTATTGCTCCCTGGAAAAACAGTGACCCCTACATAAACCTCCTGAGACTATCATCCCCATCCCCATATAGTCAATTAAAAACTTGTAACCCATTAAGACTAACTGTAACCCACTGGGACACTTTTAGCATTCAGAAGGTAGGGGAAGCAGGTAAAACATGGGGGCTCAGAATATATGTCACAGGACGTGACCCTGGAATGTTATTCACCTTACAAAGGAAACGTACCCCCCACACTCTCAACCTGGTAGGACCTATCAGCAATATCATTCTACATGTACCCGAACCTCCTAATCCTGTTATAAGGGAACTAGGTCCCAAATTAACCACTCCCTCCACTGGGAACATCTCTATGCCATCTCCCTCCACTGGGAACACACCTGTGCCATCTCCACCACCCAGCAATCAGTTTCTTCCTATGCTATCGGCCGTTTACCAGCTCATTAATGCAACTCGCCCTGATCTGGCCAAGGACTGCTGCCTATGCCTGTATCTCCATCCCCCATATTACGTGGGAATTGGGGCTGTCTCCCCTATAGGAGACATGGAGAAAAGTATACAGATCCTCAATCTAACCACAGTGCAATCTCGAGGACTGTGCCCTTGGGGTACCCACCCAACTTTAACTTTGGGGGACCTCCAGGGCCAGGAAACTTGCCTATATTCCCCACAGTTTCCATTGACAAATTCTCCCCTTCAGGCATCCTGCAACATTACCTCCTGAATTAATGCTGCAGACCTCCCAAACTCTGAAAGCCCCCAGTTGGCTGTAGCTCCCCCCACCAATTGGTTTGCCTGCACGTGGGGCATCACCCTATGTGTCGCCTTGCAGCACCTTCAGGCCACCCCAGAACTCTGCGTCCTGGTACATATTTTACCCCAAGTGTATATATATATCAAGGAACAGAGGGAAGGGAGCATCTTCAGCTCCCAGGTTTTGCGCAAGCTAAACGCGCCATCTCCATACTAGTGCCTCTGCTTGTAAGCCTGGGTATTGCACGGTCTACAGTCCTAGGTACAGCTTCCTTAGCCATGGGGGACAAAAACCTCAAACACCTAAGCACACAAGTAAATCCAGACTTAAGCTTACTAGAATCTAGCATCTCTCAATTAGAAGAGCAGGTAAACTCCCTGGCTGAGGTAGTGCTCCAAAACAGGAGAGGCTTAGACCTCCTCTTCATAAAACAAGGAGGCTTCTGCATGGTTTTAGGGGAAGCCTGTTGCTTCTACACCAATAAGTCTGGGATAATACGGGAAACTCTTGCCTGAGTGAGGGAAAACATCAGGCAGCGAGAGTTACAAAATCAGGTCTCAGGAAACTGGTATCAATCCCTCTTCTCTTGGTCCCCCTGGTTAACCACCCTAATTTCAGCAATTGCTGGCCCCCTCCTCTTCCTCTTAATAGGTATTACTGTGGGGCCCTGCATCCTTAGAAGTTTGCTTAACTATATCAAAAATAGCATCATGCCTCTTAAAATGATGGTCCTCAAATCTCACTATAGTCCCTTATATGAGGAGTCAAAGATTTAACTCCAGGAACAACTCAGAGGGATAAACTGACCCAGACCCCAAGGGACAGTTTGAAAGGGACAAACTGACCCAGACCCCAAGCCCCCGAAGAGACGGGAGACTTTTCTGCTTATGTAGACATAGCAAGCTAAATCTGCTTCTGTAAATATGCTTGCTTATGCATTGCGATTCAGCTAGCTGGGAAGTCCTTGACAACTGTGATTAACTAGCTGAAAGGTCCCTAGCAGCTTCTGCTACCAGGATATGGTTTTGGTCTATAAAAAACTCCTCTCAGCTGCAGTTCGGGGCCCTTGCTTTGGAATTCATGTGTCCAGCAAGTGGTAGCCAGACTGCCGAACCTTGGCTAATAAACCTCTCCTTTGTTACTTATAACTTTGTGTTGGTGTCTGTAATTTAAGCCCTCGGACACTATTTCACTTGCTTCAACCTTTGGAGGTTGTGTGAAGTCAGAAAGACCTCCATTTCATTTAGGTTATCAAGTTTGTTTCCACACAGGTGTGCATAGTAATCTCTGGTAATCGTTTGTATTATTTTGGGGTCAGTTGTGACTTGATTTCTGGTTGTGTTTATTTGGGCTTTTTCTCTTTTTCTTGGTCATTCTGGCTAGGGGTAGCTCAATCTTGTTTTTCCTTTCAGAGAAATAGCTCTTTGTTTCATTGATTTTTTTTGTATTATATTTTTGCCTTCTATGTCCTGTATCTGAGTTTTTACTTTGGTGATCTGGATTCTACTGCTGAAGTTAGAGTTTGGCGGTCTTGCCATTCCAGCTCCCATAGGTGTTTATTAGGCTGTTAACTTGCTGTCTTTCTATTTTCTTGATGTGTGTTCATAAAGATATATGAACTCTCAGTACTGCTTTCATGGCATCTCAGAACTATTGCTAAAACAACAGAAATTAGAAGCATTTCCTCTGAAAACTGGAAAAAGACAAGGCTGCCCACTCTCACCCCTTCTGTTCAACATAGTGCTAGAAGTCCTAGCGAGAGCAATCAGACAAGAGAAGCAAATCAGGGTTATCCAAATAGGAAAAGAAGAAGTTAAGTTATTCCTTTTTGCTGATAATATGATTCTATATTTTGAAAATCCAAGCAAATTTGTCAAAAACCTCCTTTCACTGATAAAGGACTTTGGAAAAGTCTCAGTGACAAAATAAACATGCAAAAGACAGTCCCATTCCTATACACCAACAACAGATAGGCAGAGAACCAAACAAAAAGTACAATCCCATTCACAATAGCCACAAAAAAAGAGAAATACCTCAGCATGTTCCTAATCAGATAAATGAAAGACCTTTACAATGAAAACTGCAAAATACTGCTCAGAGAAGTCAAAGATGTCACAAACAAGTGGAAAAAGATTTGTTCTTATGTACTGGAAGAATCAACATTGATAAGAGGTCCATCTTTCCCAAGGCAATCTACGGGTTTAATGTTATACCCATTAAATTACCAACACCATTCTTCTCAGACCTGGAAACAACAATATAGAAATTAAGTCAGACTTGGTGGCTCAGCCTGTAATCCCGTGCCTTTGGGAGGCTGAGGTGAGTGGATTGCCTGAGCCCGCGGGTTCGAGACCCGCCTGGGCAGCGAGACCTCATCTCTACAATAAATCAAAAAATCAGCCAGGCGTGGTAGCGCATGCCTGTAATTCTGGCTACTTGGAAGGCTGAGGTGGAAGGATCGCGGGAACCCAGCAGGTCGAGGCTGCGGGGGCCGGGAGCGGCCACTGCACTCCAGTCTGGGCAACTGAGTTAGACTCCAACTTAAAAAAAAGAAATTAATATGGAAATTTAAATGACCACAAATAGCCAAAACAATCCTTAGCAAAAGAAACAAAGCGAGAGGTATCACACTTTCAGACTTTGATCGTTACTGTGAGACTACAGTAATCAAAACAACTCGGAATCGGTACAAGAACAGGCATATAGACCAATGGAACAGGATAGAGGCTCCAGAAGTAAAACTTCAATTTCTCAACCAACTCATCTTTGACAGAGCCTCCAATAATAACCACTGGAAAGAGGAGTACCTATTCAGTAAATTGTGCTGGGAAAGCTGACTGACCACATGCAAAAGAATGAAACAACACTCCTACCTATCACCATACATAAAAATTAACTCCAAATGGATCAAAGACCTAAACATAAAGCCTCAAACATTAAGAATCTTAGAAAACACAGGAGACACCCTTACGGAAATCGGAACAGGCCACCAGTTCCTCATCAAAACCCCAAAAGTCCATGTCATAAGAGATAAGATAGACAAGTGGGACCTCATCAAACTGAAAAACTTCTGTAAAGCAAAAGAAATCTTCAAGAGAGTAGGAAGACAGTCATAGAATGGGAAAACATATTTGCCAACCGCACATCTGACATAGACCTGACATTAGGGTCTATAAGGAACTCAAACGTGCCAAAAGGAAAAAGAAAACAAACAGTGGACCTATTAAAAAGTGGGCAAAAGATATGACTAGATACTTTTGAAAACAAGACATACAAGCAGCCAACAGACCCATGAAAAAATGCTCAGCCTCTCTAATCATCAGAGAAATGCAAATCAAAACCACACTGACATACCGCCTAACTCTAGTAAGAATGGCTATTATTAATAAAACAATAAACAATAGATGCTAGCGAGGATGAAGAATAAAGAGAATGCTACTACACTGTTGATGGAAATGCAAACTAGTTCAGCTTCAGTAGAAAACAGTATGGTGATTCCTAAAAGAACTAGGAATTGGCCTTCCATACAAGCCAGCAATCCCCTTTCTGGGAATATACCTTGAGGACCTTAAATCACTCTACAAAAAAAGATAACTGCATATGCATGATCATTGCAGCACTATTCACAATAGCAAAAACATGGAATCAACAGTACTGCCCTTTGAAATTGGACTGGATATAAAAAATATGGTACATATACATGAAGGATATTATGCAGCCATAAAGAAGAACAAAATTATGGACTTTACAGCAACTTGAATGGACTTAGAGTCTGTCACAATCAGTAATCTATCACAGAAATGAAGAACTGATTACCACATGTTCTCACTCATAAGCAGACCCTGAACATTTACCATAATATAATAAGAAAGGGATTGACAGTAGTGGGGCACTGCCAGGGGAGTGAGGGGAGAAGCACATAACATGAATTTGGGTACATGATCTCAAACCAGGTGAAGTGGGGACCAAAGGGAGGCCCAAACTTTACCTATATGATGACCGCTTGTATACCTAAATCTGAAGTGTACCCCACATCTTTAAAATAAAAACAATGTGAAAGCCTTTTTAAGTCAGGAGAAATAACAAAGCTATAATTGTTTTTATTATAATATCAGATGGATGTATCAGTTATTAAGTGCTGTATAAGATACTACTTCAAATCTTCATGACTTAAACTACTAAGTGTTTATCTTTTAAGTCTGTTGGCTTTATAGACAGTTCTGCTGAGAAGAATCAGATTCAGCTAGTCTTGATTGGACTTGCACATGATTCTTGGGTCAGCTGACAGAGCAGGTTGGAACAAATTGGGCAACTTGTCTCTGTTCCATGTGTTCTTCCAACTTCCAGAAGATTAGCCTGACTCTATTCTTATTCTGGAGGAAGGAAACATAGACAAGAAAGACTGAGTAGAGGAAAGTAATATTTATTAAAATTTAGTCTCAGAACCACATACTACTGCTTTTGACACATTGTTTTAGCCAGTGAAACTCACATGGCTATCCCAGATTTAAAAGAGTATGTAAGAATGTCAACTCTTGAAAGAAAAAGCTACGAAAATCAAGTTTCAACTCGTGAAGAAACTGTAAGGAATAGTGAATTGGTAGACTGACATGGCTCAACACCAGTAAACCAAAATGAGTTTTAGCATTAAGGAAATACTTGCTGCTGTAATATAATTCTTAATGTTTCAGTTTACTCTGCTATCAAGTTAGTTAATGTTTGGGATTAAACATACACTTTTTATTTTAATTTGTAAAACAGGGAATTTAGATAGATCCTACTTTATATCTTCAAACAAAATTCTTCTGATTCTGCAAAAACTCTTTGGGAGTTGAAGTGGGAATGATGCCTGCTTTTTCCTCCTTTCTCAAAAATCACTGGCAAACATCTCTAATGTCCATCTTTATTCAAGATGAATAGAGATATTTTTGGGACAAACTGGTTAACAAATGAAGGAAAAATTTTGTGCATTTATATCATCTGTCATATCTGGATAATTTCTCAAATCGTTTTCCCTGTTACTTGTGCTTGTTTCTAAATTTTTTTTTAATTTTAAGTATGTGGGGTACAATTCAGGGTTAGGTATACAAATGTTCATTATGCAGGTACCCTTGTTGATGAGGTGTGCTCCCACCCCTAACAGTTTCCCATTACTGCCAGTCCTGCCCCTGCCCTCCCCTGGCAGTTTCAATAAGGATATTGTGTTTTTCAATATGTAACATTTTACAGAAAACACTAAATTCCATCTTCTTGATAGCTTTTCTTCCTCTTATACTTATTAAATGAAGATATTCCCTAAAAGGAGTCTTCTTTCATTAAAAAATTCATCAATTATAAATGCAATGTTAACATTTTAATCTAGAATTGTTTCTCAAATTCTATTTTTTTCCTCTTTAATTAGCTACCAGACTATTTAGATGCTAATTTGACATTTTCCAAATTCAATTTATATTAGACATCTCTGATTCCTTTTAAGATGAATTAAAAGAAATTTTAATTCTTTACTTTCTGCCTAAAAAAGCTAATATGTAAACTGAATACATGAAAAACAATGTGTTTTTTAAAGATAGTAGTCAACAAAGATCACTGATTCCTGACCTGGAAATGAAAGAGGTAGTATCACTACAGATTCTGCTGGAAAATGATAATAAGCAAATATAATGAACAATTTTATACCAATAAATTAGACAACTTAGATGAAATAGACAAACACCTTTAAAGACAAACTACAAGAATTCTCTGGAGAAGAAATAGACAAACTCAGTGGCCTAGTTTGTGTCAGTATATCACTTGATAATTTACTTTCTTACTATGTTTATGATATCATCACCATACTAGTTTGTAACTTTTAAAACTGAGTTATTTTTAATATTTATATCCCCCTTTCTTCAAAATTAATCACTCACTCTTTGTAAACTTTTTGGCAATGTTTCTAACATTTTCATCTGTTTTAAAATTTATTTTCTCATTATCTTATTTATTTAAAAATTTTATTGCTGTACTATTTTGTCTCTCTACTTTTTCTTAAAAAGACCTAGTGTGTAGCATAATTTCTAACATTTAGTTAGAAGCCATTGGATAAATAAGTAAGGTTAAATTCATGAGTTTTGCTCCAAATTGTTAATCATGGCAGACTTTAGCACTTATCTTGTGGAGATCTTTCTGATATTTCAGTACTTCAATTTGCTCATCTTAAAAGTTAAAATAAGCTGGGTGTAGAGGTTCACGTCTGTAATCCCAGCATTTTTTAGACTGAGGTGGGAGGATCGCTTGAGTCTAGGAGTTCAAGACCAGACTGGTCAACAAAATGAGACCTCATCTCTACAAAAAAATAGAAAAAAAATTAGCTGGCCATATTGGCATAGGTTGGGAGGCTAAGGCAGGAGGTTCACTTAAGCCCAGGAGTTTGAGACTGCAGTAAGGCATGATGGTGCCACTGTACTAGTCTGGGTGACAGAGTAAGGCCTTGTCTTTAAAAAAAAGTTAAAATAATTTCATTTCTCTCTCAAAGTTGTTAAGATTATTATGAATTGATATATTTTTATACATACAGCAATAACTAGAACACAGTAAACTTTTTAAAAAATTGCTATTACAGCCATGCGTCGCCTAGTGACAGAAATAGGTTATGATAAATGTGTACGTAAGCTATTTCCTCCTTGTGCAAATGCATAGAGTGTGCTTGTACAAACCTAGATGATATAGCCTAGTACACACGTAGGCTGTATGGCATAGCCTACTGAGTAGGATGCAAACCTGTACAGCATGTTACTGTACTAAGTACTATAATTACATGCAATTGTAACACAATAGTAAGTATTTGTGTGTGAGTCATGAGTGAATATCAACGTCTAGAACATTACTGTATAGTACTGTGGACTTTATAAACATTGTACACTTAAGTTATGCTAAATTTATATTTAGAAAACAATTTTTCTTTCTTCAATAATAAATTAACCTTAAACTTTAATTTTTTAAAAATTTTTGATTATTTTGTTATAATACTTAGCTTAAAACACACATTTTACAGCTGTACAAAAATAATTTCTTTAAATCCTTATTTTCAAAATTTTCTCCATAAATGATATGCCTTTACCTATCTTATTTTACATAAAACTCTTGAAGCATACCATTTATTTTTGCCTACACTTTTTATATAATTTTTCTTTGTCTTTATCTTTTAGTATTGCAAAGCAGCTCTACTTTTATTTCCTACTTTCTAGTTCTCATTAGAACTTTTTCTTTTTATTTGCAATTAAATACGGAGGTATCTCTAAATTAATTTCACTTAGAACATAGTGAATTCAAGATGTGTTTAATTTTGAATTTTATTGTGAGCAAACTATATTATTCAAAAGTTTTCATGACAAATCCATATTGGTTTTGAGGGCTCCCTTTTTTATTCAGGCTTAAATGTTTGTCTATCGAACTTACTGATTTTAATTAATTAATTTATTTTATTTTTTTTATTTTAAAGATGTGAGTTAGAATTCAGGGTTAGGTATACAAATGTTCATTATACAAGTACCCTTGTTGATGAAGTGTGCCCCTCCCTCCCTGGCAGTTTCCTTCAACTGCCAATCCTACCCCCCTCCCCTGTCAGTTTCCCGCTACCGCCAATTCCTTTCTTATAGTATTATGATAATTGTTCAAGGTCTGCTTATGAGTGAGAACATGTGGTGCTCTGTTCTTTGTTTCTGTGATAGATCACTGAGTATGATAGACTCTAAATCCATCCAAGTTGCTGTGAAGTTCATATGTTTGTCCTTGTTTGTGGCTGCATAATATTCCATTGTATATATATAACACATTATTTTATCCAGTCCAGCTTCGATGGGCAGTATGACTGGTTCCATGTTTTTGCTATTGTGAATAGAATAGTAATGTTAAATAAAATCCACTAATTAAATAAAATTTAATTAAGAAGAAACAAGGTAGAACCATATATTTTAGTCTAGAAATTTTATAAATTCCCACTTCAAAGGAGAAATATCTTTGATTTTAGGGGAAAAAAAGTCTTTGATTTTTGAAAGTGCACAGTTCTATGAGTTTGGTACATATACACAGTTTTGTGACAAAAACTTTAGTCAAGATTTTGGAGGATTACATCATCCTTCCAAATTTCACCCTATTTTTTATAGTCAACTCCTCCTGGCATCCCTTGCTTTGGTAACTGGTGACCGTTGATGTGTTTTCTGCTCCTATAGTACTCTTTTTCTAGAATGTCATATAAATGAATTCATACACTCTATAGCCTTTGGAATCTGGCTTTCTTCATCTAGCAAAGTGTATGTGCAATTCATTCATGTTGTTATATATGTCAGTAGTTTGCTCTTTTTTATTGCTAACTAGTATTCCATTTTAGGTTTGTACCAGTTTGATTAGCCATTATTTGATTAGTGAGAATTTCCTTAATGCTAAAACCCCATTTTGGTCAATGGGTGTTGAGCCATGTCAGTCTACCAATTCATTATTCCTTATAGCTTCTTCAACAAATGAAATATGATTTTTGTAGCTTCTTTTCTCAAGAGTTGACATTCTTACATGCTCTTTTGAATCTGGGATTGCCATGAATGGATGCCTCCATTATTGGTTGGAGGACATTTGAGTTGCTTCCAGTTTCTGACAATTATGAGTATGAGTAAAGCTGCTCTGAACATTTACATATAAGCGTCTATGTAAAGTTTTCATTTCTCTGAGGAAAATATCTAGGAGTGGAATTGCCAGGTTATATGCTAAGTATGTTTGTGCTTTTAAAAGACTACAGACTTGTTTTCCAAAGTGTCTGTACCATTTTGCATTTCTACCAGCAATGTTTGAAATTTCTAGTTCTAAATCGTTGCGGCTATATGGCATTGTAAGATTTTCTTTAAAGAAAAAAAAAGTCACATTCTCTTAGATGTGTGGTGGTATCTTACTGTGGATTTTATTTGCAATTCCCTAAAGACAAACAATTGCTACTTTCTTAACTTGGTTGTTTGGTATCTCTGGGTTGGATTGTGAATAACCTTTACATGGACTTTCCTGACACTACGTTGAATCTGCTTCAATCTAAACTTTACACTGTCAAGTTTATTTTTAAAACACTACTAAAACTTTAGCACATGCATAATTAAAAGCCTTTCTTAGACAATGATTCAGGCATTCATTCACATAAGTCATACCTCACAAAATGGCTTTCAGTCAGTGATGCACTACATATATAATGGCGGTCCCATAAGATTATAATGGAGCTGAGAAGTTCCTATCGCCTAATGACCTATAGCCATCATAAGGTTCATAGTGCAACACATTACTTACATGTTTATGGGAATGCTGGTGCAAACAAACCTACTACACTGCCAATCCCATAAAAGTAAGAATATCTAGTGTGTACAGTGCATAATACTTGATCATGATCTATTGTTTATGTATTTACCATATCACAATTTTATCATTATTTTAGAGTGTACTTCTACTTATTAAAAAACATTAACTGTAAAACAGTATCAGGTAGGTCTTTCAGGAGGCATTTCAAAAGAAGACATCATTACCATAGAAGATGACACCTTGCATTACCATAGAAGATGACAACTTGCATGCATATAACTACCTCTGAAGATTTACCAATGAGACAAGACGTGGAAGTGGAAGATTGATATCAATGATCCAGATCCTGTGTAGGTCTAGGCTAATGTGTATCTTAGGTCTTAACTAAGTTTTAAAAGTAAAAAAATAAGTAATAATGCTTGTAGAATAAGGATATAAAGAAATTATTTTTGTACAGTTGTAAAATGTGTGTTTTAATCTAAGTATTATAACAAAATAATCAAAAATTTTTAAAAAATTAAAGTTTAAGGTTAATTTATTATTGAAGAAAGAAAAATTGTTTTCTAAATATAAATTTAGCAAAACCTAAGTGTACAATGTTTATAAAGTCCACAGTACTATACAGAAATCAAGAAGCCCTTAAAAATAAAATTCTGTTCCCAAAGCCAAAAGCATAGTTAAAAACAGCAATGAGAATGAAACCTAGAATGTTAGGAAATTAAAGTGCTTTGTTAAGATTTCTTTACAATAACTCATTATAAATCAATTGCAAAAATAAGGACCTTGTAAAAACTGCTGTTGATAAAAAACAGATAAACAAACACTGAGGAAATAGGAACATATCATATGAGCCTAAGGATTATATCTTTTCGGAGGGTCCTGGGGACATACAATTAACCATGCAGTTAACTGTCTATAGTTTTAATTCTCCAAGTACAATTTTGAATAACTCACAAATTTCCATGGAAATAAGTACACACTAATAAAGAAATGATTCTAAGATGATTTTTTTAAAAAGAAAATGTGTTTTGCAATAATCTTGCACTTTAATAGCCTTTATTAAATGTTTAAACATAGAAAATGCTCTTGATTTTCCTTCTATTTATTAGAATTCCCTTTTAAAAAAATCATTCTTTCTACCTCAATAATCTATAAGGATTTCAAATGAACTGAAAGAAAAAAAAAGCAGGCCCATTAAAAAGTAGGCAAATGACATGAATAGTCATCTTTCAAAAGATATATAAGCAGTCAACAGAGACATGAAAAAAGTTCAGCCTCACTAATCATCAGAGAAATGCAAATCAAAGCCACAATGAGATATCACCTAACGCCAGTAAGGATGACCTTCATTAATTAGCTAAAAAACAAACAAATTTTGGTGTGGGTGTGGAGAAGAGGGAATGCTTCTACACTGTTGTTAGGAATGCAAACTAGTTCAACCTCTATGGAAAACAGTGTGGTGATTGCCAAAAGAACTAAAAATTGGCCTTCCATACAATCTGGCAATCTATCTCCTGGGAATCTGCCAGAGGAACATAAATTGCTCCACAGAAAAGACTCCTGCACATGCGTGTTTATAGTTGCACTATTCATAATAAAAAAAACATGGAACCAACCCTACTGCCTATTGAAAGTGCGTTGGATAAAGAAAGTATGATACATATGCATGATGGAGTATTACACAGTCATAAAGAAAAACAAAATCATGAATTTCACAGCAAATTGGATAAAGTTGGAGACCACAGTACTGAGTGAGTTATCACAGAAACAAAGAACTGAATACCACATGTTCTCACTCATAAATGGAACTTGAACATTAATTGTATTAGCACAAGGAAGGGATTGGCAGTCTCTGGACACTATCAGGGAAGGGGTGGAGGCATGTAACAACACAAAGGATACCTGGGCCCAAACCAGGGGAAGCGAGGACCCGCTGGAGGCCCAAACTTCACCTGCATGAAACCTACTTGTGTAGCTAATCCTGGCTTGTACTCCACATCTCTATGATAAGATAAAAACAAATGAATAAAAAATAAATAAAATATACATAAAGTAATTCATTCTACTTCAAAGTTAACTGTAAACTGTAAAAGAATACACCTTCATATTTTTATAATTAAGCCAATTATTTCTAATATATGGACACATTTACCAATGATAAACTATTATTACAAAATTAAATTAGGAGGCATTGCACCTACATTTACACTATGGAATATAGCTAGAATGCTTTCACTAAAATCCACATATTAATATTGGACAATAATGTTCTGAATAAATATATATCCTTGACAATGAGCAGCATTTGATAGGTGATCTCCAGAAAGTAGGTTCAAATATAAAGTATATAAGGAAAGTTTCTACATTAAAAATATTCTCTATTTTTTAATATGGAGGAAATACTTCTGCTACAATAACACCTAAAATTTTGAAAGCATAAATCAAATAGAATTCTTAAAGGCAGACAGCTTGACCAGAGATTTGAAGTGCTATTAGATGCCCTCAGAGGTGGAAGAAAGACAAACCTTCTGGGCAGAAGCAGGTTGAGGAGTTGCATGAAAGTGGAAAGGTAGACTGCAGTAGCTTTGTATCTCTCTAATAAAGCAAGTGTGTTTGGCTCCAATAAAGTTTCATCTGATAAGCTCCTGTGCCTACTGTCAACAAAATGTTCCTCACAATTGCCTTGTCAATGGGAAAGGCTCATGGACATGTGAAAGTTTAGTGCTTAGTTGGTCTTTCTATCCCTTCCTATCTATCATGAGCATACGTATACTTTATTTATTTTATTTTTGAAATGTCTCACAAGCTACTTGTTTCTGTACTTAGTTTCACCTGTCCTCAATATGAACAGTGAGTAACATAAAATTTGGATAGTGTGGTCATTCCATCTCACTACACCCTCTTCTAAGTGTGTAAATGTATCCTATCTCTTTCTCCTTTCTTCTATGTTTCAAATTGATTTGATCAATGCAACTTGAGTAGCTTAATTTGGTGCTCAATTTAGTCCTGTAATGTAGCATGCTTGAAAGCAACCAGGAAATCGTGATAATGAAAGGAAACACAGACTGCTGATGTTCATTTTGCTTTAATTCACATTTTGAAAGGTTGTAATAAGTAGACTACATTTAAGATGCTAAAAAACCATCTGGTGGAGGTAGGGAGAACTTGAGGATACTTGAGTAGAAAGAGATCATTGATTAATGATGGATTTGTGTAATAGGTTTGAGAAAAATGGTAACTGGAGTTCCTGTGGAGGCATTAGCTTTGGATAATGAAAGGACATTTTTTTTGGTTTAGGAGAAAAAGATTAGGTATAGTCATCATCTAAACTGATTTGAAAAGGAGGATGGGAAGTCAAAGGGTATTCTCCATGTATTTCTTTAATTTGTATTAAACGTTTAGTTGAAAGCCATGGTGACAAGTGTTAGGTCTTCATTAAGGAAAAGACTGTACACTCATAGAGAAGACAAGCATTGGACAAGTAAGGAATAG
Organism: Carlito syrichta; assembly: GCF_000164805.1. NCBI lineage: Eukaryota > Metazoa > Chordata > Mammalia > Primates > Tarsiidae > Carlito > Carlito syrichta. Next base: position 119,648 of record NW_007231449.1, on the reverse strand, counting down.
ACTGTACACTCAGAGAGAAGACAACCTCCTAATTCAAGATAAAACAGTTAAAATCTGTAGAAGTTGGCCACTTGTGGGAGAATAGAGGAGTTGAAAACATTTTAGGCAGAAGAAAATTCTGGTATAAAATTCCCATGCAAATATTATGGATTGACAGTAGTCAACATCTGCCTGGGGAAAGGGGAGGCATACCTCATTGAAAAGGGTACCTGCACAGTGAATATTTGTATACCTAGCCCTGAATTGTACCCCACAATTTTAAATAAAAGTTAAAAGAGGAAAAAATATTATGTGAACATTCAGAATACAAACGAAGTTAGTTAAAGCAGTGTGTGTGTGTGTGTGTGTGTGTGTGTGTGTGTGCGCGCGCGCACGCACACACGCATGTGTGTCAGTGAGGTGGAGGACTGGAAAACTTAAATCTGTGACAGGGTCCAAATGACCTTGCTGCTCCAGGTTTAACTACTTAATTGACGGATTTGAGAACACTCCTGGGAAATCATGGAAGCGACTCGAGCGACACAATCATTTGAAAGGTGTGGGACACTCTCTGTTCTCACTCACCATATACATAGTGTATCCCAGCATTTTATCAGTAATAATGAATACTCCGTTAAGTATCATTTGAACACTGGCCCTACCTTAATGTTTAATTTATTAACAGCTTCATCAATTTCCCTCTTCTGTTCAGTTTGAGATATTCTTCTCACCCCTTCCTTCCAAATCCAACACAAAAATTACTCTTTATTTTTAATCTACAAAGGTTGAGGATATCATGACTTGTCTATGTCTTCTCTACCTGCTTCTTGACCTGAAATTAATGATGTTGCCTCTATGTCAATAGTGACACCTGTGCTATGCCTTTAAACCTAAACAGGTATATTTCTCACAAGCCTGCTTCAATTAGAATACATTTCTCTTTCAATGTTTTTCCCACTCAAGCTCTTCCTCTTTCTTCCGGGTGGTTTATAATAAATACAACATTCTTTAAAACACTGAGAATCTGTCAAAAACCTCCTTTTACTGATAAAGTACTTTGACAATGTCCCAGGATTTAAAATAAATGTGCAAATGACAGTTGCATCCTATACACCAACAGTAAACAAACAGAATACCAAATGAAAAGCACAATCCCATTCACAATAGCCACAAAAAAGGGAAATACCTTGGCATCTTCCTAACCAAAGAAATCAAAGAACTTTACAATGAAATCTACAAAACAGTACTGAAAGAAATCGAAGATGACAAAAGCAAATGGAAAAATATTCCATGCTCATGGATTGGGAGAATCAATATTGTTAAGATGGCCATCCTACCCAAGGCAATCTACAGATTTAACACAATACCTATTAAATTACCAGCAGTATTCTTCTCAGACCTGGAAACAACAGTAGAGGAATTCATATGGAGATATAACCAACCATGAATTGCTAAAACAATCCTCAGCAAAAAAAAAAAACAAAAAACAAAACAAAACAAAGTGGGAGGCATAATGCTCCCAGACTATAAGCTTTATTATAAAGCTACAATAATCAAAACAGCTTGTATGGTTACAAGAACAGGCATATAGACCAATGGAACAGGATAGAGATTCCAAAAGCAAAACCTCAGTTTCTCAACTGACTCATTTTTGACAAACCCTCCACCAACAACCACTGGGGAGAGGAGAACCTATTCAGTAAATGGTGCTGGGAAAACTGACTGACCACATGCAGAAAACTAAAACAAGTCCTCAACCTATTACCACACACAAAAATCAACTCTAAATAAATCAAAGACCTAAATGTAAAACCTCAAACTATAATCTTAGAAAATTCGGGAGACACCGTTATGGAAGTTGGAACTGGCAACCAATTCCTGATCAAAACTCCAAGTGCCCATGCCATAAGAGATAAGATAGACAAGAGGGACCTCATCAAACTTACAAGTTTCTGCAAAGCCAAAGAAACCATTGAGAGAGCAGGGAGACAGCACAAACAGTGGGGAAAAATATTTGCCAACTGTATATCTGACAAAGGCCTAACATCTAGGATCTACAAGGAACTCAAATGTGCCAAAAAGAAAAAAACAAACAGCCCCATTACAAAGTGGGCAAAAGATGAATAGACACTTCTCAAAAGAAGACATACAGGCAGCCAACAGACAATGAAAAAATGCTCAATCTCACTAGTCATCAAAAAATGCAAATTAAAATTACACTGATATACCACCTAACTCCAGTCAGGATGGCCATCATCAATAACTTAGAAAACAACAGATGCTGAAGAGGATACGGTGAAAAGAGATACTTCTACACCGTTGGTGGGAGTGTAAACTAGTTCAGCCTCTGTGGAAAACAGTGTGGTGATTCCTAAAAGAACTAAAAATTGACCTTCCATACGACTCCACAATCCCCCTACTGGGAATGTACCCAGAGGAACTCAAATCACTCTGGAAAAGGTACCTGCACACGCATGTTTATTGCAGCATTACTTACAATAGCACAAACATGGAACCAACCATGCTGCCCATTGAAAGAGGACAGGATTAAAAAAATGTGGTACATATACACGATGAAATATTATGCAGCCATAAAGAATCACAAAATTATGAACCTCACAGCAACTTGGATGGACTTAGAGGCTATAATACTGAGTCATGGAAACAAAGAACTTAGTATCACATGTTCTCATTCATAAGCGAACTTTGAACAACTATCATAACACTATAAGAAAGGAATTTGCAGTAGTGGGAAAATGCCAGGGGAAGGGGAGGGGCACACCTCATCAACAGGGTACCTGCATAAAATGCACATCTGTATACATAAACCTGAATTGTTATCCCACACATTTAAAATTAAAAACAAAAAAAAAGCAAAATAACCCCCACAACATTAATTTGCTATTAAAGTTTGAAGTGAGCCACAGATCTGTAGCATAACTCATGCAGATTATGTCACACCTTTTAAAGTGGCATATCCATTTTTCAGGACTATATCTTTTTAAGGGATCCAATATTAAAAACAAAGAAATTAAAAAATAAACAGTGACTCATTTCCCTACTGTCTCTACTGTTTCTCAAAATTTAATTCAACCCCTACATGTCTATGATCATTTCCCTTCCCCACACACACCTTTTCTCTTTCCCCCACATGATGATTTTCTCCATTTGGAGGGCCTTATACACTTATCAATGTCAGGTGGTATAATAATTCTTTCTCTTTTAACTTAGAAACAATATATTATGTTTCCATCCTCTCCACTAACTACCATGTTTGGACTAGGCTGATTTAATAGTAAATGATTGATTTTGCAGTTCAAATATTAGAACATGTAGTTTCTCTCTATCAAGCAGTGGATCTATAGATTTCTAAGACCTACTATCTGGGTTCTTGGTTCATGACACACAAATAATGTGACATGCTGACTAAATTATGACCTGAGCTAGAAAATTGTCCCATGAGGAATTCTGTTCTCCAAATTGAGAAGTCGCCCAGCTAAACATCACAATGAATAGATGGGATAAAGAGTTATGTGGATCATTTTACTCATTCAGCAAAGTCATTCCCCTCCCCCACTCCATCTTGCCACTCATCCTTGCTAGCTACACAACATCTGCTGAGAAAGTATGGCTGCATGCAAAATGTCTCCTTATGTAAGCAGGCTTGGCATCAGTTAAGAGAGTTCTGTGGGATAAAGTGACAGATAGCTTACTTACCTTGGAGACAAGAAATCCTCTCACCATTCTCACGGGACTACTCTGTGAGGACTGTAGTGTCCTTAATGCAGCTGATTTAAAGCGGAGCTGGAAACTCATTCAGCAGCAGAAACAAGATCATTACAATAGTGAAAGGCACACTCTAGACTAACACATAATCTGGGATTCATTTTCTTATCACCGTTCTTCAATACCTCCAATCAGGTATCTAATTTATTAGCTTTTCTAACTCTGCACAAATTATTTTCCCCGTTCTGTTTTCTCTTGATTATATATCTGTGGCATGCCATCACATTCTTAATGAAAAGAAACAGATGCCCATTTAGAAAAAGAGTCTCCATTATTAGGTGTCAATAAATTACACAAGAGTAAGACTCAAGATTAGGATCGTTGAAAATCAAACCTCAGAACTATAGTAATGTTAATACTGTCTCTTGTGTAACGTGTACTTTAGGTGGGATAGGACTGTTCTCAGGGCCAAGTGAAACTTACATGGGAGTAAGCAGAGTACATTCTTTGCTCACTGAAACTTGCTTTGTAGCATGATGAATTTATTGAAATAACTTGTGGGAGAAAATGAAGTTATGCATACTTAAAGTTAACTACACAGATTACTTTAGGGTTTTTCTTTTCTGCAAGAAACAAAGTATACAGAAAGCACAGTGAAATTTACATTGAAACATAAGGAAATATTCTTGCATTGTTAAGTGTATTGAGTGTATGTTACAAATCTCTGGATATTGCATTCCTTTCAAGTAATTATGGGCATCATGAACAATAGAGGAACAATAGAGGAAAACGATAGGGAAATATTATTACAAATGTTAACCAATGACAAAGCCAACCTTCTTGAATTGATAAGTAAAATAGGCATACATTTGAATATCAGCCTCAGTGCTCTCTGTGTGTCAGTCATACTGATCCACGTAAAAAACAAAGAAAGAAAAAAACTGGGCTATATGGGAACAATGCTGTCAAGGCATTAACATTGTCCTGCATTTGTATGAAGGTATGAATACATTGCTAGGCACCCATAGTTCTTGAATCAGTCTTAACAAGTCACCAAAAAGTATTCATCTCATCTTGACATAATTTGCATTATTCTTGTTATAACATTGGCTCCAAATTTTCTGTCTATCCATTTTCACCCTGCATAGTAGGGTATGAGCTCTAATATATTATTCACATACTTAGGTGAAAACAGTCCATTTATAAATTAGAAAAACATGCTAATTATCTGAACAAGTTTGTACTTGACTTTATTAATTTTATTTTGAATTATTTCACATGTATTCAAAAGCATGAATTATTGCTCTTTATAAGCTCATAGAAATTTCATTGTCTAAATAATGCTTATAAATATAGTTAAATAATGAACATGACTTTTAATCAATACCTCTAATCACTGCTACTAAGATTAATATAAACATGTGCAATTGTAAATAGTTTTCTCCATTAAGAAGTCTAAAAACAGTATTGAATTAGAATAGTTACCCAAAATTAGAATTTAGAAGTAAATTTACAGGTGTTTCTGTTAACAGAAAAATAAACTTCCTCAGTGAAAGAATATTCATGGCCTGGAACTTAGTCTCTGAAAATCTAAAGAATGATTACATGCTTTTCGAAAAATGTATCTTCTAAGTGATCATTTTCATAACTATAAATAAAGACAGTCCATTCAATAACAGAAGCTGTAAAAAAATGAATAAAATAAAATATAAAAGCTTTTTCTTAAAAAAAACTCCAAAACCTACTAAAGAAAGATATCATCAAATATCTTAGTCTAATAATTGGTTGTTACCTATTTAAGTCTTCTGTGAGGTTTTTCCTCCTTTTAACTTAGAACACGTTATTAGTCAGTTATATTTTAATTTATGAAGTACTGGCCTTTGAGGTAAGAAATTGTTTAAAAATAAATCCTGCAATTCTAATCTCACTAAATTAAAGAGACTATGTACTTCAACCCTCATTTTAATTTTTAATTGGTAATATATTGTGCATCAAAAAATTATTTGAGCACCAATAATATGCCCAGAAATTTTTAGCTGCTCTGAGAAATGCAAAACTTAGTACTAAGAGCCACCATTAGGACATAAGATACCCTTAGCTATACATGCTAATAAGATCATTTTGCCCTACCAATGTCCTCTGAGAGAAAAAAATGGTAGGCTGATTCTCTAGAAATTGACACCAACCACTACCACCTTCTTGATATACTCTCCTCTAATTTTCATGACAGCTTTCTCTTCCGGTTTATTTTTAACTTTGTAGTTACTTCTTATTAATGTCTTTAATAAAGTTATCTTCACTCATCAACCTCTAAATTCTTGGTATTTTTCAAGGTTCCTTTCCCTAACTCTTTCTTTTCATCCTTCTTATTCCCCCTAGAGAAATATATTCATTCCCATTGATTCACTTAACAGTTATTTATCCATGTTTTACAAATGAATGTCTTACCCATTTCTCTCTTCAAAACTCTGATAGACTGAATAACTCTACCTGAATGTCCTGCAATTGAACTCATTCAGCACTGATCTTTTTACTTTTGACCCCATAAGCAGTACTCCTCCTGTATTTCTAACTAGTTCAGAAATCACGAGACATCCATGACTTCTTTTTCTCCCACATCAACCCACCATCAGAATCACTCTTTTGCCCTGTGATTTTTCCATTCTTTTGAGATATTTCTCTTCCCTTTATTTCCTCAGTCTTAACTAATATTCTTGCAACTACTCTCCTAATGTATTGCAAATAGTTTTAAACAACGTTTATGCTCCCAACTTTTTACTAATCTCTGATTAACTTGTGTGTTTGTTTTTGTTAGAGTCTTACTCTGTCACCCAGGCTGGAGTGCAGTAGTATGATCAGACCACTACAGCCTTGACCTCCTTAGGTGATCTTTCCGTCTTAGCCTCCTGAGTAGCTATGAGTAGGGACAGGTGCCACCACACCCAGGTAATTTTTTTTTTTTAAATGTCTGTAGAGATGAGGTCTGCTTTGTTGTCCAGGCTAATCTTGAACTCCTGGGCTCAAGCAATACTTCTGTGTGCCTGCCAACATGCTGGGATTACAGGGTTGAGCCACTATGCCCAGTCAAGGTTCCTTTTGATTTTTACTTTTTTTTTCTTCCTATGTCCTTCTGTCTGGAAAATGGAACACAAGAGGTGGAAAAGATAATTATCAACCATAAAAATTACTCATGTCCTAAGAAAGGCAAAGTAGAAAGAAAGGATCCTAGTTTTTTAAATAGTGTTGATCAGCTGTGGCTATAAAAATTAGCCTTAAGGAGGGCAAAGTAAGAAGAAAGGAGCCTGGCTCTTAAATAGTGGTGTCAAGTGTTTCATGCCCAATCCCAGGATCCATATAAGGTAAGAAAAACAAACTAGAAAACATTTATTTTATGATAGTTTGTTTTAAGTGCACCCCAATGCAATCCTAACTGACAGAGTGATTATCCAGTTTCAATGGAAGGAAAATGTGCACACATCCTTCAGAGAATTAGTAGTGAGTGTGAGATACATCATACCATTACAAAAAGACAGGAAAAATATGCAAATAATGTTTTAAATGTTTTTGTAAAACTTTGCATTCTATATTTATATAGAAGATGTTTAGGTTTAGAGTACCGGAAAATATGTACTAATGATTATTTCAATTCTTATTAAACAAGGTAATATAGTTTTATAACATTAGCATCAAGTTATTCCTGATGATAAAGAATACCATAAATAAATATCACTATAAATTTTTCTATAAATAATTGGATGTAGACAAAAGAAATAACTTACGAATAGAAGGCATGAAACATAATTTTCATAGTGACTAGAGTAAATGGGGACTAATTGTCGGTGCCCAGCACTGACCAAGGGTGGGTTAGGACCTGCACCGGAGAATCTGGACGGAGAGAAGAGACCACTCGGAGGCAGTTCTTCTGGGAACAGTCTGATCAGGACTGAAGCCAATTTTATTTAAACCTTTTCCAACTTATATACCATTTTCTATACCCTCCAGCAGTGTGATAATCACTTGCTAGGGGCGTACAAGTTCCGTGCTTTGCAAACCATGCATCACAAGACCATCACTAGACTTGCAAGTTTTGAGCAAACAATTCGAACTCCATGATGCCTGACGTGCTTCACAAAACTCACATCAAGGTCACAGGTGCACAATTTCAATTGTTCAAAATGTCTTCCATAGTGTTCAATAAATCATTCATATTATACTCTTTTTTCTAAACCCTGATTATACAAAAAACTTTTCTGAGTTAACTCTAGGTTCAATCCAAGTTCACTGACTCCAAATATTTTTAACGATTAATATTATCAACTTAACACTATACTATAATCTATAAGTTTACTTAAATGACTTAGCTGTTAGTTATACTATTATCCTATTACGATTTAATGTAATGCCTTATAACTCAGTTAAAACTTATTCTTAAACTACCAAACTTTACTATAATTCATATGAGTTTCATATGTCTAAACTTTAATTTTTATATGATCTAGTGATTGGACTTTAATACTGTGCTATATCCTATTAAGCTAATACCTTATCATTAAATCTTATAATTACCATTAACGTATGATTTTTAAAATCATAACACCATAATTCTCATTCTATTCTAATAAAACGACGACTTTAACCCAAAACTTAAAATCTTTTTTCCTAGTACATTAATACATGGCTATGTGTAAAATTTCCTATTGTCATATTAGAAGCAAAACAGCACCGTTGGGAAAATTTTGGTATACTAATCAAGAATCTTAAAATTGGCCTACAGGAACTAAAAGTCATAATCTGAGAAAGGAA